>NW_013665685.1:394299-398658 GCF_000517525.1 Limulus polyphemus
ATAAATGTTTTGTTTTGATATATAAGTTGTTCGAGTTTTTTTCATCTAAAAAAAGCGACATTAATGTCTTGACGACCAAATATTTTCCTCTTCTACTAACCACTAAAAATGAATTCATGGAAGTAAGAAGCACTTAAAACTTGAAGAAGAATTTCGAACGACTCCAAGAATATACTTGAAACAAATTAAACAGTTAAAACTTCAGAATCCGCTATTGTTGCGTAAGCTTTTGTCACATTTGTTCCCTGATGGGACGGTGGTAAGTTTACGGACTTACAACGCTAAAATTCAGGGTTCGATTCTTCACGGCGGACACAACAGATAGCTCATTGTGGCTTTGTCCAAAATAAACAAATTGTCACATTTATTCCTAAGTTATGTTATAAAAATATTTTGTATCCTAATTAATCTTAATCTAAAATGTCACCGTGTTCAAGTGACCATTATGTCTCTGTAACTGTCTCTATTTCAGTGGTAAGGTCAGACGACTTGAAAGGGCGCCGTGGTCGTTTACCATCGAAACACAAAATCCAACAGAAGTCCCCATCATCGCCGCCTGTCAGTTTCATTACATCATTAGTTCGAGCCTATATAGATACAACCCCTGATCTTGCTAGCCTTGACCATTCTCAGGTAAAAACATCGGTTTCTAGACTTTTATGTTTATATTGCTACATCTTTTGACAAGTAGAGTAAACATAAAGTTTATAGTTTTTTCCGCCCAAGAGTGACAGTTTCTTGATAACCTTAACCATTTTTTATTTACTTTTTTTATTCTTATGTTCTACTTTGCAAGATCAAACTATATTTCTGCACAGTTCAGTTACAGTACTTTTGCGCATATGTTTGAAAAGAACTTAAGTAAATGTTTTTTGTTTTGTTTTTGCCAAATAGTAATATTGATTACAATACTTAAATATCGTATGCAGACAGAGCTTCGTGGTTCTAAGTGTGCTATCATGAGTCTGGTATTCGGTATTTTCAACCATAAAGGCAACATATGAATGTATGAACTCTCGGCGAACAGGTTAGAGACCCAAGACTCAGACTAAACCGTCCCTAATTTATAATTGCTGACCAGAGGGAGAGCAATTAGTTAGTAGCACTTACCACCTACATGCGTATTCTTAACCTAATAGCAATATTGAATTCAAGTGGCATAACTAGCCCATGACTGAAAGTGTGGGGTGTTGTTAGCAGCATGTCACGTGCTCGAACCCTAAGATTTCCAATCCGCAGCCCGGTAAGTTAACCATTAGGCCGTGATCGGCTCCTTTATGAGTCTGTCTAGTTTATTGTGTGCAATAATTCCGAGGTTTATAAAGAAAACATTAAAACTTTATTGCCAGCTAAAACAAGATATAGTAGAAGATGATAAAAATATTTATCTTCCTTGTATTTTGTTTTTTGTTTGTTTTTGAATTTAGCGCAAAATTACACGAGGGCTATCTGCGCTAGCCGTCCCTAATTTAGCAGTGTAAGACTAGAGTGAAGGCAGCTAGTCATCACCATCCACCGCCAACTCTTGGGCTACTCTTTTACCAACGAATAGTGGGATTGACCGTCACATTATAACGCCCCCTGCTGAAAGGGCGAGCATGTTTGGTGTGACGGGGATTCGAACCCGCGACCCTCAGCTTGCGAGTCGAGTTCCCTAACCACCTGGCCATGCCGGGCCTCTTCCTTGTATGTCTAGCATACTTTGCACATATACACACACAAACACATATTAAGCCAAAACAATTAGTAAAATATAAAAGGTTTGACACTTATTTCCGTATAATTACAATTAAAATTAAAATGTGATTCTCCAAACAAAACTACAAACAGTCAACTAACTTACTGAAAAGCCTGATTTTGTGTAGTCTCTCTCTCAACCGTAATACCTGTGTTCAAAAATGAGCATTCTGCTACTTATCTTTACGCGCCTAATAATGATCGCGAATAAAACGTATTCAGAATTATAACTTAGCTTTGAACATTTTATTGTATTCTTAATTTAGCTTTGAACATTTCATTGTCTTCTGGAGCATGACTGCCTAACTTTGTTGTAACGTGGGGGAAGGGAGCGTAGAAAAAAGCTAAGTTAATCTAACATAATGGCTAATGGTAGCGTATACACACAAACTGGAAGAAGTATTAGATGCCTATGTACCACAAGTACTCTTTTTTAGTTAAATAGTCGTCGATCGAGATGGAAAGTAAATTTAAGACGTCAAGAAAAATTGTTGTACATATTACTTGTGTTATTTTGTAGGTATGTGTGTGTATATATTACTCTATCATACAATGAGTCGGGGGGTGAGTTACCTCCCCCGAAATATTTTCCTGACTACAACACTAATTTCAGTACCCGTTTATTTATATGCATTAAATCTGAGGATAAGTTTACCTAAAGAATCGCTGATAGAATTATCACTCAAGGAACTGTATTTCACAATGACATATTTGTTTTTCAATTGTCACAGTATTTGAGAGCACTTGGTTTTAATTATACAGTTCTAATATTAATATTTCGAAAGCCCTCGAAATATAAATTATTTCAGAACATCATTGAAAATACATTCAAAAACTGCATTAAAACAAAAGCACAAACATACAGAAATAACTGTTTAACGAGTTATCCTTGTCATACCATTCGAGCCAAAGATTTGTTTATTAGACTTACGCCCAAAGCTACACAAGGGTTGTCTGCCCCCTCCCCATTTTTGAACTGATAGTTTAGACTGAAAACAGCCACGGCCCCAAAGTGCGGAGCACATTTTCGTGGCAACAGAGCTCGAACCATGAACCTTTAGATTTACACTGCCAGCACGATAACAATTAGTCACGCTTCGATCGGTGCCAAAGGTTTAAACTGTTGCCACCCGTTCCTCTTCTTCTTGTCACCCACCATCATAACAATTGTTCAATTATCATATATTATTATACATGTATGTATAATATAAAGTAGTAATTTTAACATACCCCCTCACTAGCCAGTGGGGGACATTTTTGTTAAAAAAAAAACCACCCAATCCGGTTTTTCTTAATTTGAACTGAAATTTGTGGACATTTTTGGGCTAAAAAGAAAGCATTTCCCGCACTCTTTTAGTGATTTGAAGTAGTAAGGTAACTGAAATCCGTCAGTGCATCACGAGCTTAACGGCCAATCACAAGAAGCATGGAAGTCTCCAAATGACACGAAGTGGTATCTAGGAACCGTTTAGAATCACCTTGGTAGATACTGTGCAGCAACCCGAGTACAATATTATACCTATAGCTGCTTTCAATGTGTTCTTGTTTACTCATCCTTCTGCTGACTATCGTGATGCTTCGACCTTCCCTACCGAATCGCAGGTGAAATCGTTCGTATCTCATTTGAAAGCTAAACATATAAAGGTGATAGCAGAAGCTTAAAAGGTTGACAATTCCTTAATTAATGATGCTGAGAATGTGGCTTTATTGATATATACTGAATTTACTCCCAGCAGATAGACCTTAATACTAGCTGGTATGGAGAATTGAGGGTGCTGTATTTCACTTAAAAAATTTATCCATTAACAAACTAAAACTTGTCTCTAAGTTGTCTCGAAAAGATACGTCCAAAACCACCCTCTCTGGGAGTTTCCGGATTGAACTTACTTTTAATTTTCAACAAATTGTAGTGTAAAGACACCCCTTGGCTTCTGGGGGACGTGTTAAAATATTTTTTCTAATATTAGTGTAGAGAACCCTCAGCTGGTGAAAACCGACTCACAGAAACTGAACAAATTCGGCAGTTCATTAATGTGATGACGTCATCCTTGGAGATTATTCGCACCTTTGGGAAGAAGATTCCAGGTTTTAGGGAGTTAAACAGGGACGATCAGCAACTTCTGTCTCAGTCAGCTAGTCTTGAACTTTTTGTTTTTCGACTAGCATATCGGTAAGTTATTTAGGGAAAAAATATTACTTCCAGTAGTAACAATTCGATCTTATACAACACGTTTAAAAAGCGATTAAAACTTCTTTAAACAATTGACTGTGGCACAAACCATAAAAATATTCTTCAATAACTTTATAATACCAGTACGGCTTCTAAAAACATTTCACCTTGACACACACCATGCTATTTCTCATTAATTTGATAGTTCTGCCGTCTTTTTTAACAACTGTTTTCTGTGTAACACAAACCTTGCTATTCCTTATTAGGTTTATAATACTACCTTATCTTCTCAAAACGTGTCTGTGTAACACAAACCTTGCTATTCCTCACTAGGTTTATAATACTACCGTATCTTCTGAAAACTTTTCTGTGTAACACAAACCTTGCTATTCCTCACTAGGTTTATAATACTACCGTATCTTCTGAAAGCTTTTCTGTGTAACACAAACCTT
>NW_013665685.1:399050-431251 GCF_000517525.1 Limulus polyphemus
CTTTTTGACACAAACTTTGCTATTCCTCACTAGGTTACTAATACTACCTTCTCAAAACTGTTCTTTGTGACACAAACTTTGCTATTCCTCACTAGGTTACTAATACTACCTTCTCAAAACTGTTCTTTGTGACACAAACTTTGCTATTCCTCACTAGGTTACTAATACTACCTTCTCAAAACTGTTCTTTGTGACACAAACTTGGTTATTCCTCACAAAGTTTATAATACTACCATCTCTTTTGAAAACTTCTATATGACACAAATCCTATTATTCCTCATTGGGTTAATAATACTGGTGTATTTCTAAGTTCAATTCATTTAAAACAAATCCTGCTCTTTCTTCAAACTTTATAAAACAAGTCACTCTCTTAACAACTTTATTTTTTTAATAAAGTTCATTGTAACACAAACCATAACATTTTGCAAAACCAGTATGACTTATAAATACATGTTATCTTGGCAAAAAACGTGTTATCCCTTAACAAGTTTATAATGACAGTGTAATGTATATAAAACTACTTCACTAAACAATGTTCTTCGTAATTTGTGAATGAAAATGTGCGTGAAAAAAGACGTCATTTCTTTAACTTGTAGACTAACAATATAGTTTTTAGTAAAATAGTTCATAGTATTTATTCTACCATATAGATTAACGTTATGACTTTTAATAACAATTTGTTTAGTTAAAACGACGACTTATAATAACGGCAAACATTCTAATAGCAGTGTGATAATATTAATATAATCATATTTTACCATCTTATGCAGATGTTTTACATCTAGTTAGCTTCTTCCTAGTAAACAATATGTAAGAAGGCCATAAATATACACTATCCTTTACCTTAGATAAATATTGTATACTACAATACTTGTTCTTTAGTGGCTTATACCTGATTAGCCCTCTTTATGTGCCAGCCTTCTGTAGTAGGGTTATGCTCATTTCAAGGAGTGGTACAAGTACTTGTACAAGCTAGTATAAGTTAAGATTTACCTCCCTTTAATATGTTTATCTGAACTAACGTTGACGTAGGCAGTCTAAGGATTATGGGATCCCATTTTAATATAAAGTGAGTAATCTCTTGTTCTCTTTATCCCAATCTTGCTTTGATCCTGTAGATGTTTTTGGATGTGTTTATGCTTCCTTTGCTGTCCGAGTTAATTATTATTCTCTGTATAATATTCCTGGAAGCCGCATTTTGCGGATACTTGTAACTATCTGATGGATATCAGTGTGTTTGAACATCACAACAGTTCACTGTAACAGAAAACGTACTACCAGAGTATGTGGGCTAGAAACACGATTCTTATAAATCGTGATACTGGTTAACATATAGATTAATAATATCATTTCCTTTCGAATCTCAGCACTATAGCTCATCTTTACTCATTAATAGTAATGTTTGTGACAATAAACTTTTTCAATAAACTTTATTGGCCTTTTCTTTACATTCTTGCAAATGGAATGATGTTCCGGGGCAATTATTTACATAATCGCTGTAAATCATTATGCAATACTTAAGCTATCTTAAGGTTGATTTTTTTTCTTTGTTGTTAAGCGCAAAGCTAAACAATAGACTATCTGTGCTCTGTCCACTTTGGGTATCAAAACACAATTTCTAGCTTTATAAGCACCCAGACCTACCGCTGAGACACTAGTAGGGAGGGGGTTTAAGGTTGAAATAATAAGTAGTTTTCTTGAATTACCAGGTTTGCTTTACCTTTGCTGTTATCTGGAAAAATGTCGATTTGTTTTACGTATTTTTATATGTTCTTGAAGAAGCAGAGCCATGACTCTTAAATAATTTGTGATTTTCACTTAATCTCTCCTGTAACGCAAGTATGAAGCCGGATGACCATAGCTTAACATTTTGTAATGGAGTGGTTCTACAGGAGGAGCAGTGTCGTAGTGGCTTTGGTAACTGGCTGGACTCAATCGTGGGCTTCTCCAGGAGCTTACATGGTTTAGATATAGACGTGTCTACCTTCGCCTGTCTCTGTGCCTTAGTCTTAATAACAGGTAAGAAAATCTTGGTACAAACAATACTTAATTACAGGGAACAGTTCCTGCACATGCGTGAAACGTAATTCTGGAAGAAAACATGATTATTTATCAATATTAGTTACTCACGTAGCAGGTTCGTAAAACTATCCATATGTTCTAATGAAAATTAATTGGCCTTTATATCAAGTGCAGGAGATATAAAGTTTTTTTTACTCTTCACCAAAGTTAAAGCTATAGCTTGAAACAATTACAAAATATAGTTAGACAGCGACAAGATTAGAAATAATAGACTTCAGACTAATGTAAACCAAATAATAAGCATATATAAGTTAAAAATTGAAACAGATCTTTGACGTTTCACTTTTGAAATTTGCATCATCAGGAAAAATATTTGCGAAACGTTGAACACCATTGATTTTTGGCCTACATCCTTTCCTGACTGTTCTGTTGTCCTTATGGATTATTTATTATAATTGGGCTTCAGTTTTGGCCGTGAACTCTTTCTGGTTTTGTCACTGCGAGCTACTGTTCATCTAATTACAGTGGTAGAGTAATAAATAGCTTCAGAAACTTTAAAGCTATTTCTTAATATTCGGTTATATGTTTGTTTTGTTACTAAATGTGCAGACGTTTTTATTCAGTTTAGGATGTTTTCGTTACAGAGAATTAAGAGTCCTGCTCTGTTGGTATTAATACACAAATTCGTTATTTGTTGTGTCATTTAAGTCACAGCACATGTGTAGTTGTTAAAACACTACTGCTGATCCCTACTCTGTTTGGGCAGTGTTAAGGATCTCTTCGAACGTAGAAACGAAGATAGCTTACCGTTAACTCTGACATGTTAACATGTGTAGTTGTTAAAACACTACTGCTGATCCCTACTTTATTTGGGCAGTGTTAAGGATCACTTCGAACGTAGAAATGAAGATAGTTTACCGTTAACTCTGGCATGTTAACATGTGTAGTTGTTAAAACACTACTGCTGATCCCTACTCTGTTTGGGCAGTGTTAAGGGTCACTTCGAACGTAGAAACGGAGACGGCTTATTGTAACCTCTGATATATTGTGTTGTTGGAATAACATCCGTATCTAAGCCCATCAAGCTGAGGTATACGCAACTCGTTAAATAAAAAAAGCTTACAATTTTATAGACTAGCGAAAAATCCGAATTTTTTTGTAATTCGAAATCGGCCTCCGAGTTGAAAATACTAGACTTTCTCGAATCTTCAGGTCGGCAGAGTCTGGTATTTGCAACTCTGGGCCGACTCTTCCTCTTCTCAAATTGTAAGCATGTTTCTGCCCCTATTCAATGTTTTTAACGTACTTAGTTCTGTGTTAATATATTAAGACTGTTATTTGATTAAGCATCATATGTTCCGTTAATCTATGTTTTATATCATAACTGCTGAAACAGTAAAATAAATCTGATAATATTAAAAATATTTCAAAAATATGTATGCACCTGTGTTGTATAAAGAGTGTTATATATGTATATGTGTGGAAATATACCGTTTACATCGTTTCTTGACCATGTTTTATATTATTTGTTGTTGATGTATAGCTCTTGAGCGGTTATAAAATTGATGTTCTCCCACTTTGGTATGTTACTTACAATTACTTGTTAACATTTTATGGCTTTTGTAAAACCAAAAGAAAACGTAACTTTCCAAATATCTGTTTTCCAGGTCTTGAAGGCAAGGTAGACAGGTGTACTAATTCTTTGTTTACTTAATTTTGTTACAAATCTAGAAAGACATGGACTAAAGAGTTCCTGGAAAGTGGACCAACTACAAATGAAAATTGTTGAGGTTCTGCAAGAACATATATTTCATACCATCACAACTCATAAGAGAACAAGTTACTTCTCTCAGATTATTGCTAAACTCCCTGACATTCGCTCTTTAAGTATTCAAGGACTTCGTCGGTTATCTTGCTTAAAACTTCAAGACTCCACGCTTTTATCACCGCTTATTGACAGATTACTTGAGTCCGGAATTCCTTTCTAAAGTTTTACTTGTAATTAATTTTTTGAGTAATTCGCTTTATTAAATGTCTATTTATACAGTGTATCATTGAAAAAGTTCCTTTAGTGTTAACGACTCGACTGTGTTGTGATATCAATACTGCTCTGTAATCCTAAGAAGGAATACACATTAAATGTAATGTTCCCAATCTAATAATAACATAAATTGGTTTAATGACGGACATAAACATCGCAGTCCATGACCATTTTTCTTCATCAAAATCGTTAAAAGTAAAAGGCAGAATGAAAATAATAATAACACTCAAATCTCAAACTGGTAAGCATAAACATTTACATGTTTACCTAAGACTGATTTTGTTTCGCTTTAAGAGAATACAAAAGTCAAGGCTCACCGTTAACAACATGTCTGTTGCGCTTCTGCTAGTCGAAGTGAAATAACGTTTGCTTTGTAAGAATGATAAACACAGACAGGTATATACAGAGCGTGGACATTAACTTAAATATTACTATTTTTTATGAATAAATGAATTATTTTTATAACCCAGTGAAAGCGAAAGTTTTGCATTTCCCTTACAGGCCCGCGCGTGAGGAACAAACCAAAACAGAACGTGAGGAATAAAAGCCAATAACAACACGCACAATAACAGAAGTTTTAGAGTTAACTAACTAAAGAAGCCTTTTTTGAATAGCATCCAATAGTTAAGGTCAAAATTAAATTCGGCTGTGCAGAGAAATACAATTTTAAAATCGGAAGTAACTTCCCGCAGTTCATGAGATAAGCACACCATCTTTGTGCTGACCATATACCCAAAATCTTCCATCCTTAGTCTGTGATGTGTATAGTATTTGAAGGACTAATAACAGTTGAAATCATAAATACGTATCTGGAACTTTTAAGCTAAAATATTTTTTCGTTATTCTTTATTAATAAACTCTGTGATTTTGTCATAAATAATGATGTATCATAGTAGTCGATACGATACGTATCTAGATACAGAAGTGTTATCAACGGTTTATTACAAAGTTTGACAGTCTTGTCTGTATTTTATTATCTATATTACTAACATTGTCTTATTTAAGTACTTCACACTTTACAGTGCTTTATCAAATTCTCAGGTTTGATCAACTAAATGGCAGCTGGCAAGAGAAGTAAAATATAAAAAAGTTAATATCTGTCTATCTATTTTGTTATTGTTAATTTGTTATGTTATTTTGATAAAAGAAATGAAGACAACATGTAGTACTTAATACTCATCTTACTTTACTGAATCATTAATTTTTAGCAAAAATACTTTATTAGAAATTCTAATTTTTTTCTCTACAAAAGAGTTATAATGTTTAATGAAAGCTTGCCAAATTTCGTTAAGATACATAAATCGTATCTTATCAGACGATGTATCTATATAACCGTGTCACGACTTCTCTCGTATCGTATCGCTGTATCGCCATACTTTTAATATTTACGTTTCTAATAAGCAAATATGATTATGGTTGGCTTACTTCACTTAATATTTATTTATTGCTCTTTATGTCACCGTGAAAATGGAAATGATATTTAATTTGTTTTATAAAGTTGTATAATTGCCTGATATTTATAAATATATGTTATACTTTGTAAAAGAAGTTGCTTTTTTAAATTTTTTGTGCTCTTGATACATTTGAAAAGATCTTGGAAGAATTAGAATTGAATTTTCGAAAGAAGAAAAAATGGTGGATAATTGTCTTGAGGTTTTGATCGAATAATATTCGTTCAGAACAATCTTCTTCGTAAAGCTTTTACACTTCTGAATTCTTCAGTATTAATCATTTTTGACAGCTGTGAAAATGGAAAGAGATTTTATCCACTAATTAAAAAATCATTGACAAATTATATTTAATTGTATTTTTTTAAGATAATGACTTCAATCTTGTACCTTATATACATCCAAATAGTCAGTACTAACTGATGCTGTATTTTTGAAAATTAAATTTGTATTTGTTGTGATCTAGTCTATTGTGAATGCAGAATTAATTTATCAGGCTTCCTATGTAGTACGCTATTGTTGTTGTTGTTTTTGTGATAAACGTAAACTGTAAGTTATATTTCTTTGAATAAAAGAAATAAAAGGACCAATATTACAATAATTTGCGTATGGAAAAAGTCATACTGACAATTTATTGTCAGCAGAAACATACAATACCAGCTAGTTACTTATCGCCATCTAGTAGCATAAATATTTATTCTCCGGAAAACATTTTATTTTATTTTTACATTTATCAAATATATATAGTGGCAAGACAGAAGGAAACTGAGAAACATACATTTTAAAGTGAAGTTGGAAAATTTCTGCAGCATTTACAGAGAAACATGCGAATGTCTGCTTGGTACCCAAACTTCATTTTAATTTATTTAGCTTACACGAAACACAATTACACTATATTCTTACAAGCTAATTTAAAAGTCTTGATATGGTAGAGGCATTTTAAAACAGGCCTTAGTTAATAAAAGTTACATTAGCTTTTACCTAATCATTAATTCGTTTCGTTGCATATGACGTCTCTACACACGTCATTTCCCCCATGTGACCCAAAAATGTCTCCCTTTACACATGTTCTGTAAGAAAATTATAATTTCTGTAAGATTTATCAGTTAGACATGAAAAACTTGATCGACAACATCTAGACGCCGAGTCAAGGAAGCAGCATTTTGAGGAGGCAATTTTCTATCCAAGTTCCTGAAGGAAAACGTGTTTTTCTGGACTAACTGTTACGTACAGTGTTCTAACGCACTTTTCTTTTTTCCCCGGGAAACTTGATCACACTTTCTAAATGTCACTTAGGTACTTTTACATACACCATTAGACGTATATTCATTCGCTCTGAAGGTACTTTTTTTAACATCTTATGTACAGAACTTCTCGTGAACTTTGAAATTTCACCAAAACCCCCAGAACTACTTTTTGGCGTGGTTATTGTTGTAACGAAACTTGTACATGTGACAAATGTTTTGTTCCTTCATTTTTTGAACTTTTTACGACTAGCCTCACTGTTTCTCTGTCTCTTTTATTCCAACAATTATTTTTAAATAGCTTTCCACAAGTTTTGTGATCACATTTCTCTTATACCCAAATTGTGCTATTTAGTATTTATGCCACATTTATTACTTCATTAGTTTTATATTTCACATTGCATTCTTTGCTTGGCTGTTAAACTCATGCTCATATTTTTTATAAACATAGGTAGCGGAAGCACTTTGAATCTGGAGGGGTACCTTTCGCATTTTTACTGATTTATCAAAAAAGAAATTTCAACTTAAGTTGAACCAGTAATAATGCTGGCAACTACAATCCGTCTTAAATTCTTAGGCTGTACGTGCTGTGTTACCGACTTTATTATATATGTTGTTTAAGAGGGACAGTTGTTTGCAAAAAAGGGGGGTACATTCTAATTGTATCTCTTATAATTATTGTTCTGCAATATATATATATATATTCTTAATTTTATATTTTGTAATTGAAACCTTAATATTTCTGTATACTGTTTATTCCAGGGTTTAGCAATAACATATCTTTTATACACTTGTGTAGCTCAAACGGAATCGTATTCTGGTTCACCTCTTATATTCCAAACGTTATTCTTCGGTTAGGTTTAAGTCTCACGTTGGGTCAGCAGTAAGTTCACGTGTTTATACTACAAAAATAGCGGGGTTCGTTTCCACGCGGTGAACAGAGCACAGATAGCCCATTCTGTAGCTTTGCGCTAAAACAAACAAACGAATAAAATCGCACTAATTAGGTACTTATTTCACCCCAGATCATAATATTTAGCTGTTATATATGTATATATATCAAATCTTATTTATCATTCTGTATTTGTGTTGCTTTTTTTTTATCCCAAATCGCATAATACCTAATTTAAGTCTTAATAGCCCATCAATATTTATTATTTACATGGTTCTTTAACTCCTTTTCACATTTTCTTTCATTGGTTTCCATTTTTATATTATGTTGTTTCTAACCTCGTTACATAAGTGCCAAAATTTCTAGTGTTTTGAAGCTCCAGTTAAAAAACGTTTCCTCAAAAGACAAGTGACATTGCTGCCATGTTGGAACTATATAATACTTGATACTTTAAAATAATATTGTGCGAAACTAAGGTATCTAAACTTGATTTATATATACATATTTTTAAAACTTATGAATAGTGCTTCCAAACTAGTAAATATACTTGAGCTTACCTTTTTTATAAGCTGCTGAAGATTGATTGCGTCAATTCTGTTGTGCCTTATTATCGGCCGTAAATCACTGAAGTTTACTGTCACAATTCAGTTTTAAAAGTCTGTTATTTACGCTTCTTCAGAATAGTTTGTAAAATTACCTTTCTAGTTTCTCTGAACAAATCTACAACAGTGGTTCTGTCCAGATGACTGCGAGTGTAGTGCCGCAGTCTGATACAGTCGTCAGCTGACTGTGCAATAACAAATTGAACGCCTTTTCCACTGTCTGCAGACCTTGAGGAGAGCAACCTTTGGTATTTTAAGTATATACCATTCTGTATACAAGAAGCTTCGAAACAGCATAGTCTGTGCCTTACCGAAATCGTGGTCGAGTCCATTCCGTTAAAGGAAGATGACAAGTATACAATTTATGTTCAGTTAATGTTCATACAAAATTGCTCGAAGTTTGGTCGAAATATGCGTAGGTACGCTTTAAGAAAACAATTTCAATTGATTTTAAATTTTATACAAATTAGTTTTAACTTCTGTGAGTCAATAAAAAATGTGAATATAATATTATGGTTGATCATTGTTCGTTTCTTTTTTGTATAACTCCACCACTATTTATTCAACTTTTTTTTTCTCCCAAACAATATGCTTAACGTTTAAAGCTTTGAGGTTTTTGTTTCTTTGCTTGTTTCGAATATTCGCGCAAAACTTTAGTTTTGAGTTTACACATTAGAAAGAATTCAGCTAGTCAGTAACAACCTCCGTCAACTCTTGACCTATTCTAATTGAATAGTGGGATTTAACTGACACTCCTACAACGCACCTTCAGCCTCAAAGTGTGATTTATTTTTTATTTTTTTGCTGAAACGAAATGCGCATCTTGGACCGTAGAATCCATAGTCCGAAATGCTAAACCACTAGGCCAAAGGTCAAACAAACAGTGTTCTAACTCTTCAAGTTTGTACTTTTTAAGATTGTGCTTGATAATTTCAGAACTATTAAACTTTAGAATTTTTAACCCAGTCTGATAAATCGGCTAAACGTTTTCTTTCCATTACTTATAAAGGATACCTTTAATGTAAACAGTGATAATATTGTTCTAAATGTGCAAGATGCTACTATAGTAAATATTGATATAAATATCTTCCCAAACCCCGAAAGGAATTTTTCTACACTCTTTCTACATCTTAATTTCGATCTATGTTTACCAAAACCAAATGAACGATTCATTGGTTTATGCTCAGAAGTTTATTCCACTTTGTTTTTAATCAGTTATACAATTATTGTCCAAACCTACAATACAAGAAATGTTTCCCAATGTATTCAGTGAAAGACATATAAACAACTGTAAATAATAAAATTTCCAAAACTTGCACCGCATGGGGGAGTAGCTAAAATATGTGACGAAACATTGTAACGAGTATATAAAACTAATTACAAGTTTGTGTTGCGACGGAGCATTGTAACGAGTATATAATACTAATTACAAGTTTGTGTTGTGACGGAGTTATATACTCGTTACAATGATATACTCGTTACAATGCTCCGTCACAACACAAACTTGTAATTAGTAAAAACTAATTACAAGTTTGTGTTGTGACGGAGCATTGTAACGAGTATATAAAACTAATTACAAGTTTGTTTTGTGATGGAACATTGTAACGAGTATATAAAACTAATTACAAGTTTGTGTTGTGACGGAGTACTGTAACGAGTATATAATATTAATTACAAGTTTGTGTTGTGACGGGGCATTGTAGCGAGTATATAATACTAATTACAAGTTTGTGTTGTGACGGAGCATTGTAACAAGTATATAAAACTAATTACAAGTTTGTGTTGTGACGGAGCATTGTAACAAGTATATAAAACTAATTACAAGTTTTGTATGTTTGTTTTAAAGCAATGCTTGTTTCAGTTTAGAGCAAAGCGAGGAATCGAACCCAAGACTTTAGCGTTATAAGTCCTTAAATTTACCGCTGTTTCACTTATAAGAACAAAGAAGAAACCTACGTAGACAATTCGTAGCCAACCGGGGACGTAACTTACAACAACAGAATGAAGTCCGATATTAATAAACTTATCAAATTACAACTTAATCTATAACCTCTCCACTGCTGTAACTAAACCCTCTTAACCTATAACCTCTCCACTGCTGTAACTAAACCCTATAAATCAGAACTTTTTGTCGATTACTATAAAGAAGCACGAGACTCCTTTGATTCGAACAACCACAGCTATATCAATGAATATATCGATAACAACCCGGATAAGTTTAGTACATACTTTCCAGCCTTACTAACTCAGGTTGACAATATGACCTACAATTACATAGCGAAACCTGAAATTAAATTACAAACCCGGCACCTTAAGAAACTGCACCAGGTGGCAACCCGACACCTTAAGATTACTGCACCACCAAATAAATAATATAATTCTTAAAAACTACTACTACTACTACATCTACAACACCTGTACAACTTATTATTTACAATCCGACTACTACACCCAATGTTGGTAGTCTGTTATTATCACTGTGATTCTTAAGAAATCCTGCAAACCCTGTAACCCGCGTGATTTCAGACCTCTGAGTTCTCTCAACTGTTTGGATAAACTTTGGAGAAAATAATCGCAAAACGGTTGCTTTGGTACCTAGAGAATAACAATCCAATCAGAGACATACAAAACGCGAACAGGAAGCGGAGGCGGACCGCAGATAATTTAATAAGATTAGCAGAGACAGCGTTCCAAGGATTTAACGGCTATCATGCTACAATAGCCACGTTTCTTGACATTAAAAAAAGAATTTGATTCAATTGGGCATAATGGCCTCAAATTCAAGCTCACCCAATACCACATTCCGTCTACTATTATCAGATAGATCGCTAGTTTTCTGAGCAATCGCTCAGCTAGGCTCCGTATCAATAGCACACCATCACAAACTTTTACGTTTAATTGAGGAGTTCCACAAGATTCCGTGCTAAGTCCTTTACTGTACGTTTTGTATGTAAATGACTTACCTAAACTGCTAGACCCACTTACTCTTTAGACGACATCTCTATCTGGAGCAACTCTCGCCGCCCAGACAGTTCAAAAATCACAGGCCATTGTATTTCACAAAAGACTCAATAAAAAATATCTTGGAATAAAAAACGTAACCCTTAAGTTGGACCAAACACTTATCACCTTCACTGGAAACATTCAATTTTAAACTAGTACGTTTAACAGCAAGTGTCCATAGAAACCACATGTCAGTAAACTTTTACCTAAAATACATACAAATATTAAATTACCTGCGCAAGATAAGCCACAAAAATAAAAGGCTGCAGGTGTGACACTATTTTACTTACTTATAAGGTATTTATCAGACCCATAATAGAATGGTCACGTACAACATGGACGACAAGACACACAACAGGTTACAAATACTACAAAACCGTGCCCTACCTATAGCCTTTCTCAATACACACACACACACACATTATCTTAATAAGCTCGGTAAACTACCTACAATTCAAATATTAAAACTAAACTCGCAACCCATTTTACAAGAAAGCCCACAACAGCAACTCTCAGTCCTCTACTTTAGCAGCAACCCCGTCTTCATGGGCCCACAACAGAAACTCTCAGTTCTCTACCTTTACAGCAACCCCGTCTTCATGGGCCCACAATAGAAACTCTCAGTCCTCTACCTTTACAGCAACCCCGTCTTTATGGGCCCACAATAGAAACTCTCAGTTCTCTACCTTTACAGCAACTCCGTCTTTATGGGCCCACAACAGAAACTCTCAGTTCTCTACCTTTACAACAACACAGTCATCACGAGCCCACAACAGAAACTCTCAGTTCTCTACCTTTATAACAACCCAGTCATCATGAGCCCACAACAGAAACTCTCGGTTCTCTATCTCGGCAGCAACCCAATCTTCATTGACTCACAACAGCAACTCTCAGTTTTCTATCTCAGCAACAACCCCGTCTTCATGGGCCCACAACAGAAACTCTCAGTTCTCTACACTTACAGCAACCCCGTCTTCATGGGCCCACAACAGAAACTACCAGTTCTCTACACTTACAGCAACCCCGTCTTCATGGGCCCACAACAGAAACTACCAGTTCTCTACATTTACAGCAACCCTGTTTTCATGAGCCCACAACAGCAACTCTCAGTTCTTTACCTTTACAGCAACCCCGTCTTCGTGGAACAGATACATTTTCCAGTTCAACCATATAAATAACAGACTATGGTTAATCACCCTTATAATTAACATGCAGTGTTTTATTATACGTCTTCAACTTTCTCTTTACAGATCTCTTCATCTCAACATCTTCGACACTAGTTGGGCATTTAATTTGGTCCTGATTAGTAAAAATGGGTTTTCTCGAGGTACTCCCGTTTTCCCCGAACAAAATTAGATTTATAGATCCCACTCCACCTTGAAAGGTTGACGTTTGTTAATGTATTTGTCGATTCCAACCAAACTTGGCCTCTATTTTTTTTTTTTTTATTCTTCGGTTAACTCTTTATACACGATATCATGTGCGGGGCGAAGAAGGATTGTTTAATCCTTGACCACCCTGGGTTTTTCACCCAAAAACCGGGGGATTAGCGCAAAACTAGAAAATGGGTTATCTGCGCTCTTTCGACACAGGGAATCGAACCCCGCATTTTAGTATTGGAAGTCGTAACTTTAGACATTTTGAATTGAAATAAGCCGTACATGTAATTTTTTAGAATTAGAGAATATCCGAGTTTATAGGTATCTAACGTACACATGCCCTTAAGTACATGTATCAAAAGTATTTATAATTTAGCTTCTACTATAATTTCGTAACTAACCTCGTGCATCGTTCTATATAATTTCGTAACTAACCTCGTGCATCGTTCTATATAATTTCGTAACTAACCTCGTGCATCGTTCTACTATAATTTTGCCTATATTATATAGCAACATCTCAACAATTACTAAAGACGAAATAATTGCTCTTGAGGAGAGATATGTAAGCTAGAATTCACTTCAAAAATTGCTACACGTACCTTTTTTTAGAGAACAGGGTGCAACAGATTAAAAAACGGATCATACAAAAATCAAATGCTTATTCAAAGCCAGTTCCAGTAATATTTGCAAATCAGGTGTCAAATTATTGGGCACCAGAACAAATTAAGTTTGACTTACAAGAATTCAAAGTACCATTATACTTTAAAATAAACCAGAAAAGAGTCGTTGAAGACATTCTTATGTGCAAGAACACTAAGCCTAGAGCAACAGATCACAGAAAGTATTTTATCTAAATAATTATCATGCACAATAGAAGAGAGTGAGAAGTTAATCTAAACTTATAAAATTAAAAGAAAAAAAAATGTTTGCTTGTTGTTCAAGAACTACTTACTCCCTTGTCTTTGGACAAATCTCAACCAAACTTGATATGATGATACACTGGACTAAGGAGCATGTTATAGGGTGGTTATTACCTAGCCCCACTCACTCTGGGCAACACCCATGACAAATGCATGTTTCTTTAGCTAATAACTCCACAGTCTTGGACCAATTTTTATTCCCAAAATTTTTTGAGTTTTTAGTGAAGTAACTTTTGAGTTCTTATATTAAAAATGTCAAACATTCACATTTTTGCCAGGAAAAATGACAACCAAAGCACAAGGTCAGACCCTTAAAGTGGCAGGGCTACCCCTTGCTTTTCACATGGTCAATTCTATGTTGGGTGTTCAAGAGTAGGATCACCAAGAAATATCTTTATTTTGGCCCATGAAAGGAGAAAGAACTTATAATGTGATCTATCAGGAAGTACTCAAGAAACAGAGTATCAACAAACACTGAGGCAGGCCCCACAGGGGCACAGCGGTATGTCTGCAGACTTACATCACTAGAAACCAGGTTTCGATACTCGTTGTGGGCAGAGCACAGATAGCCCTTTGTGTAGCTTTGTGCTTAAGTACAAACAAACAAACAAACACTGAGGCTGTAGAGAGGGGTTAGTAAAAGTAATTGTAACACCATTTTTGTAATGTGGAATAAAGTTGGTGTGAAATAAAAGTAGTTACAAATTATGCGTGAAATAAATTATGCATATAAAGACAAATTCAATTATTATGCCCCAGACGTAGGACGGGTGCCTCAGCTTGCAGTATGGTAATAGTACTGACATCCATGCACCATAACATAAAATAACCTCTGAAAACAAAGTATAGTTGCACATTGAGAAAAACAAATAATAACTTTCATGTTACACAACTACATATGCATCAAAAAGTGACAACTTGTAAGAACAACTTATTCCAGCCATGCACCATGTCATAAATTTAATTATTATTAGCAAAAATAACAAGTACAAATGGAGAATAATTTTGAATACAGTGACATAGTGATATATGTTTATGTATTTACAGAGGTTGTAAATCTGACAACCGTGCATTTTGACAATAGCTCTGCATTGTATCTTCCATTGAAAAAATATCCATCCCAAAGGCTGTCGTGTATAAATCACACCCCTCCTCTATAATCCATCCATTTTACATATACGACGATTTTACAGTGCCCGTTTCGACAGTCGGATCACAAGAAAATACATAGGTGCTAAGTCCACAGACTCCACCAGTACATCTTTGAATGGTATATCATGAATACCTGTTTCATTCTTCAGCTGTTTGAGATATACGAATATTGAGGAGATATAACTGAATGCCTTATCTTGATGAACCTGAACACATACTCTGTTTCCAGACGGAGGTCCTTCTTGGTTATGTTTCATGCTGTTGCCTGGGGAACATGGACGACTTTGTAACTGAACTTTGTATTTGCAGATTCTCACCTGTTACATGATATTGCACTTTGCTTACCATGGATGAGTTATGACTTGTTGTAGGTCTCTTCCTAAGATTGATCCATATTCCTTGGTTTTCCAATGCCATTATGTACAAGGGATATCCAGCCTTGGAATTTCTAAACACCTATCTGAACACATTTTCATTATCTGAGTGTATGACTATTTTCCACTAAAAAGGTCTATTACATACCCTTCCCAAAAGCAGTCAATTTTCGGTGACACTACACTACTTACAAAATGATAAGCATTGTCAAAATGTAGTTTTGATAAATACTCTTCCAACTACTTCATATCGGTTGTGGTTGTAAGTGACTTGCTGATTTGCATATCAAAATCGTTTTATATAAAACATATTCAATCCTCTGTGTGTTTTATGGGTTCATTGCATTTGCAGTAGTGTCCATCCAACAGCAAAAAGTAAAAGAAATCACAAAATACATTTAAAAATCATAGACAAAATGACACTGTCCAGAGAACTTACCAATGACATGTCACTGATTCCTTGGATAAAAGTGAAACCAGTATAAGCAACTCTATATAATCTTCCCATAAAACATCAAGTGACCAATAGCAACCCATTTCTCAACTCTGGCACACAACTTTAATAAGTTTAACATGGGCACATCTTTCCATTTGGCAGTAGAATCAGTAGATTAGGATACATCTAGTTAGTAAACAAGGAAAAATAAAAACGAACGGTATTGCCAAATAGCAATTTAATTTCATTAATATGACATACTATACTGTATAATAATAAAATACTATAGTAGCAAATGAAAAGTAATACTAATGGTTGTCCAAAATATTTAAATTTACCATTATTTCCTTATAAATTAAAAGTTAAATATTAAGATGTAGTTACGATAGTTTTGAAGAGGTCGTAGTATTCTGTTAAAGTTTAAATCCCATAAGCTGTAGCAAATATAATATTAAATTTGCTCTGATATTCCATTACACTGATGTTCAATAGGAAGATATTAAGTACCTGCAATAAAGAAGGTCCCAGAAATGTTAAGCACAGAATAAAAAAGTATGGGCAGCAGAGAAAAAAACAATCAAAGAAAAATGTATAAGAAAAACAACAATTCTTATTAATACAAAAAAAAATGTGTGAGGACTAGACTAACTCCATATTATTTTCTGGTTTATGGAGTAGAGAGAGAGAACGTTTATTGTCTGCACCATACCAAAAACAAAATCAGAATAACAATGATACTATATTATTACATCATATCAGAATCCTAATGTGGTATCCAAAAATATTTAGATACCTGTCATTTCCATTACACACAATCAAAGAATATAAACACCCAATTGACACTAGCCTGTACAAGTTTCTAAATAGGACCAAATACAGAATTAATCCAAATGGAAGACTGTCTTCGGCCAAGTATACATTTTCATATTAAAAAAGCTAAAATTATCAAAACTGAATACTAAGTAAGACTAGATCAAAAATAACAAACAAATAAAACTGACCAAATATAAGAATGGAAGTTAGCTTAAGACGAAACGCAACTATGATATAAACGAAATTAATCAAATAAACTAAATAACATCTCGAATAATAAAATAAGGACAATGGTTGAAAATCAATCCAGATATATATATATATATATTTGTATATAGTACATAAACACTGCCTCCAGAGAGACAACAGAAGACTGTTGAGGTTCTCCATAGATGACAACTTCTCAACACTAATATTCAAGAGATCTTTTCTAGCCTCCTGAATTCCCCTCATTATATATGATATCTCCTCCTTCAGTCAGCATTTTCTGGCCACCAATTGCAGGTTTCCAGTATCGTCAATCAGAGATGCAGTAAGAGTTCCCACATCTCAGTCCTCATTGTAGCTTTGTCTTAACTGTTTCATCCCCACCACTCCATTGTTACACTGTTCAGTCCCACTGGAATGGCACTTGGGGTGGAATGTATGGTGAAATGGCAGAAATGGAAGCTACATTTGCAAAAGTAGAAAGTTTGAATGTCTGGTAGAAAGTGATGTGTTCTTTCTCTGATGATGCAGTAGTGGGAAAATATATTTGGGTCTAATGATGAATGTACTCCTACACACGAAACACCATGTCAGTGCACCGTGATGTGCTGTTGGTACATCTCTCAATAGGAATAAGTGTTGTTAAGCCATTATTTCATGGTCTGAGTTTTCCCTTGGATGGTGAAAAGACAGGTGACATGTTGGCTGGATATATGAAGGTTAAATACATTGTCATGGTTGACTCAATTGGCTGAAAGTACTCTGAAATGCACCATGTTTGCTCTATGGTAATGTTTTGTTCTGGCAAAGCTCCAATCGGAGCTCTGGGTATTTTCCAAAGATAACCAGTTTCGGAACAAGATCCTAAGTGTCGGTGAACAAAACCTGCTTCTCCATAGTGTTTTGATCAGACTTCACTGACTATATGCAAATTTAAAAACATGATGACCAGTAATTTTAGATGTACTCACAACTTATTAATGCTTCTAAAATACAGCTTTAAACGTGTAAATTAAAAGCTGCTCTTACGAAAGTACAAAGGACATGATTCCATTCAAAAAGTTAATGTTATCCTGCCTCCTTTTGAACGACATCATAATAAAACAGTTATTAATTTACCCACTTTAAGTTACTCTAGTAGCCAAGAACCAAGGCTTTGTGTAGAAAAAATCAGGATTGAAAACTTCTAATCAACTCAACCTGTGAGAGGTCAAAAGTTCAGCAAGTAATTTAGGGTTACACAATATGACTTCCTCCATCACGACCTGCCCTTTTCCAGGAAGAAGTCACCCAAACAGGATTCAACATATGTGCTACATCTTACAATATCAATGGCTACATTAGCTACATCCCTGACAGGCAAGGAATAAAGCCAACTCACATGCATGTTAATTATTTCATCAGAGTGCCAGTTCCAATGGATAAGAGGAGTAAAACTGAAAACCAAATAACTTATAAGCAGTGACTAAATCTGTTCATCTAGAATGTTTTGTAATATGTCTGTTGCATAATTCCAACTTGCCTTCTAAACCAAATATATATTCCAAATAAACAAGTAAAATTATGCCTGATATCACAAATAAATCCAGCAATATTCACAAAACTAACATGTTATAGCATTACAACTAAGTAGTTAACATAATATTTAAGTACAATGACTACTTTATTCTGAAATAATGTCGACACAAAGCATTCACAAAGTTTAAAAATAATTCAACTGCCCAAACCAAAGATAGTTTTAAATCAAAATGAGGTTAAAACAACAGGTTAATATCTTATTTTTCATTTATAAAGAACAAGTAATCATAATTTCACATCATAAAGACAAATTCATAAATCTTGTAGTAGTCCTTGCCACTCTGGTATTCAAAGTATTCTAGGAAAAACGTTGTTTACAAGAATGAGTTTGAAACTATGTTTATGAACTCTTGTAATGCTGAACAAATTGTAATGTATTTATTAAACTGTCGCATGACTTATTTCAAATACTTGTAGTAAGAGAAGAAAAAATCTATAACTTCAAAATTTTGTAAAACAAAAAGTTAAATTTAATCCTTAGTGGAAAGACTTTTTTTTTCAGCTTATAAAAGTTTTAAAACGATCTAGAAAAATTCTGTTAAATAATATCACAAATTTACCTGGAAACAATGTTATTATTGTCTTCCCTACTAACTTTGTGAAAAAAGAACACTGATGTTCAGTTGTTTTGTTTGTTTGTTGTTAAATGCCAAGAAAGACACATTGGACAAATTGTACAAACGTTGTGAAGTGATAAATACCTACTTGTAAGAATTTTTAGAACGTTAAACAATGATGATTAATATTATAATAGAAACATTTTTAGTTTTTCGATACAAAGCATAATATATAATCCTTAACAATTCTGTTAAATTAATCTTGCTGACAAAGAATTTTTTTACGTTTTAACAATTGGAAGACATATATAACAAATGCTAAAATGTTATATTTAAATATTTTAATGCTATTTTTGCATTAAATGGAATTACTGATTATAAGTTATTATATATACAATGGTTTATAAAGTTTCGTTGTACGACGTCAAATTATGGACTACACAACCGAATAACAAAGTACTTGACATTTTCTAGAAAATGGGTTTGGTTGTTGGATTTCGCGCAAACCTACTCGAGGGTTATCTGTGCTAGCCATCCCTAATTTTCAAGTGATAGACTAGAGTGAAGGCAGGTAGTCAACATCGCCCACTGCCATCTCAGAGCTATTCTCTGGAACCAAAGCATGGAAATGACCCACGAGTTATGGTACTAGGCGAAAGGTATCTTTGGTAGTGGCATTTGCAATCCTGATGCTGTTATGTTTCCCCTCATTGGAAACTCCGATTATCGCAGAGCCTGTCTACATTTGACGGACCCTTGTCCTCTTACACTAACAGTATTGGTATGGGACCTGGAGGCTGCCATCAAATGTGGGTGCCTGTTTATTTATTTTTTTGCCAACGGAATTGTACAAATTTTCGTAAACCTTGTAGTAAAGGGTCAGTAAAGAAATACTAACAGTATAATTGTTATCTGTTCAAACGTTCCCATAACTCAAGAAGGTCATCCTATGTTTACTGGAGATTATACACAAGTTTTATTTTGTGACTCTCTATACCATACAATGGAAACTACGTCACCAACTAATGGAGCGATTGTCTACATTTTACCGACTCTTGGTCGCGTGCACTGACAGTCTCGGAATGAAACTTTGAGGCTGCCATCAACCATGGGTCCCTTTTTTTCACTGAGCGAACTTTACTAACTTCTGTAAATCTTATAACAACGTCATTGGTGTTTAAGAAGTAAAAACTAAAACTATATTATGCTATACAGTATGAATAATAGTAACTTAATTATAATAAACCTGGTCCTTGAACAATGGTCTAGAGATATATCTAACCACATTGGTGATTATCTGACATTATCATGTCCTTGAAGATTTATCGTTCTTCCTTAGCGAGACCAACTTTGTTAACAACGTTGATGTATATGAATTTTCAAGTACATCTAGATAAATGCAAGACTGTATCTCCCATATGTTTTTAGTAAATTTCTTAAATGTTCATTTTTGTCTCTCAAGTTTACCATAAAAGGTTAAGGTAGACACATAATTATCTAAGAACCTTTGATCTAGTCAAGCTTTGAGTGTACTTGTTCAAAATCTGTTACATTTGAGATTGAACGCTAATTGTAACCGACAAAACGAATAATAAAATTTGATGTTCTTTGTAGAAGTATATTAGATAATACATCACATGTTACTGTAACACTATCAAATTTTATGTCTCATAATAAATTTAGTTTGTTTACACATAATGTTACACAATTAAAAAATATAAACTAACTGAAATAGTAACATGAATATAATGTACAAAAGTCGTATGAAAGCTAGTCCAGTATTTCCTAAATTAAAATGTTTATAGTATGTTAGTGTATCTTTGAGTTTTGTATGAGAAAATCACGGAACGCTAAATCGACAATTTGTATAATTTTAATTAAGTGAAAAAATAATTCATGTTACCGTAACAAAATCCACGTGAGAAAATATGTTTTCAAATAGTTGAATAATAATCATTTGATTTATAACTAAAGATCCTTTTATGATTATTAATGTCAACTTTTTTTTTGGGGGGGGGGGGAAGAGTATGTTCATTTCTGATAAATGTTTGATGCTTTGGAAAACTAATATGGTTAAATGATATAATGTATATAAAGTGAAGTTTTGAAAGATTCAGAAATAGAATTTCTGGCTGTCAGTTTTGTAGAAAAAAATGTATTGTCTGTTTTAGCCTTAAGCCAGTATGCATCCATAATATATTGAAATAGCATACATCATTTTGTATGTGTGAGACACTGGTAATTATGTATTTAGAATTCATTAGATGGCAAACATATGGCAGAAAAAAAAGGAAATACTATTATTTAGGTAGAATAGTATATAATCATTCTTGATAAGAGTTTATCGAGCTTTTAGTCTATATGCAAATAGTTTCAATCAGCAAGAAACAAGCTCTCGACAAAGATTTATAGCAATAGAAACCTGTAAACTTTAGTGATCAATTTAAAGCTAAATATGAGATTTAAATACGTATCCTTTTCAGGATGGTAATTGCAAAAGTATGCAAGGTAAATTATTGACTATAAAGGCATTTATCTTGAATTTATTATAATAACACCCATTTGCCATTTATTTGCCCAACTCATTAATGATCTAAACCCTTTTGTAAATCACTAACATCCTCTTCACAGCTAGCAATACCCCAAGACCTTAATATCATCAGCAAATATAAGTAATTTATTGACCATTACTTTATCTATGTCATTTATGTAAATCAAAAAGAGCAAGGGTTCCAAGACTGAGCCCCAAGGTACCCCACTTGTGACATTAATCCAGTTTGACTAAACTCCATTTTTTAACAACCTTCTTCCTTCCAGCCACTCATCTATCTAATTTGCCAACTTATCCCCCACACCTATAGATTTTTTTTAAATACAAGACTTATGTGGCACCTTGTCAAATGCTATCTGAAAATCCAGATACACCAAATCTACACCCTTACCCTCATCTACAAAAGCAGTAACCTTTTCAAAGAATGTCAAAAGATTTGTAAGGAAAGATTTTCCCTTAGTGAAACCACATTATCTATCCACTAAAATTCTAAACTTTGTTAAATGACTTTGCAAAGCATCTTTTATCAGACTTTCCAAAACTTTTCCCATAACTGATGCAAGACCAATGTACCTATAGTTACTAGGACAGTTTTTATCATGACCTTTGAAAAGAGGAGTTGCATTAGCAAACTTCCAAACCTCTGGTACTTGTCCACTATTCAAGGACTGACAAAAAAAATAGTAGCAAGTAGATCACATATCCAATCCTTAACCTCTTTCAAAACCCTTGTAGAAATATTATCTGGCCCAGGAGCCTTATCATTCTTCAAACTTCCCAATTTTTTTCTTAACGAGCTCAGAATTCATACAGTTATTTTGTTCAATCCTGTTTCCATCTATCTTCTGTTCAAGATGTGGAATACTACTTACATCTTTGTTTGTAAAAACTGAAGAAAAGGCAAAATTAACCCAGCCATCTCATAATCATCAGATACAAGCCATCCTTTATCAACCCTCAAGGGTCCTACCCCCATCCTAATATTTTGTTTACCCTTAATGTATTTAAAGAAATCCTTACTGTTAATTTTTACATTTTCAGCCAACCTTTTCTCATACATCCTTTTTAGGTTCTAATATCCTGATTGACCAACTTTCTTCATCTTCTAAATCTCACTTCCTACCAGTAAATTCAAATTTCTTAAATTTGTGTTACTTTTCTTTAATTTTATCTCTCATACTCTTTGCGAGCCAACCTGGTTTTTTACTTGTGGCTATCCCTATTTTCATTCCAGAAGGAACATGTCTACCTTGAATATTTAATTATTTTCCACATCTGATCAATAATTAGATATTTACACTTACTTAACTTTTATAAGTGTAGGAGTTTTACATGTTGTATGTACTAATAAACCAAACGTATTATATCCACAGTCATGAGATGAGGATGCCTCATTTTTGTTTTTTGGCAAGATGTTTGAAACCAGTCACAAAATGAATTATAAAAAACCATCACCATGTTTCTAGATTCATTGGTCTACTTTAATTTTGACGATAGACAATTTTAGTGATGCAAGTAAGGAAATGTGAAAAACAGAAAATAGGCTAGGGGGTGCAGGGGGCCACCTAAGCATCAAATGAGCCTTTTATGTCCACACCCACAAAAAAAGCAAAAGTGCAACACCACTTACATGGTCTTGAAGTGCTTTGTCCTCTCTTTACATATTTGATTTTTTCAGTGCACTTTACAATAATCTTTGCAGTTTTTCTGGAAACTTATAACAAAATACTGAATAATTGTGCACCCTCTTTTTCAAATGTGGAAACTATGTTGTTGGTAAACCATTACTCATGTCAGATGATACAACCGACACACAATATTTGTCACTACATAGCACCGAGTGTGTTCTCAAACCAGAGTAACAATTAAACCTGTTAAAAAATGTTCTCATCTAATTCAAGTAGCTACATAGGAATCATGAGCCTACAAAAGAAAACAGCTTTAATGAAGTTCTATTAACTGAAAACATTGAAGCAGGTTTGCACACCTAGTGGCCAAGTTTTGGGTATGTCATGAAAGTCAAGTTGTGGATTTTAAATCCATCTGCGTTGTCATGTCTAAGCTATACTACTTCGAAAATGATACAATATTAAAGAATTTATACTAGTATCCAAACTATCAATATGGAACATTATTTAAATTGATGAAGAAACTGTATAATGTTGGAAATTATATGTGTACAATCTTCTTATTGGAGTTAACTTCTGATCCAGATGATCCTTCAGCAGTCACTAATAATTAATGTATTACAATCCTCACACAGATATAATTTTATTATTTTGTATACACAGTTTCAAATTTTCAATTTAGTGATTTAAAAAACTTGTGATAACAAGCCATCACAAAATTCAACTTTCATATTGGTTTTGTTTCACTACAAAGTAAAGCTATTTCTTAACTGACTGAATAAATCTTCTATAAAAAACAAACTATCATTTGGATATTAAAAAAATATGTTATTGGATATTGAAAAATATATGTTATTGTTTAAGATGTCTGGCAAACATTTACTTTTTTCTGACTTTTCACACACACACACACACACACACAATATAAATGGGGTACATGGAATACAATGGTTTCCAAACAACTCCAAGATATTATCTGAATAACCCAGTGACTCAAGAACTAGACTAAGTTGCCATCTGAAAAATCTTGAGGCTTTGACAATAACTAAGCAAACCAATTGGTTCAGGGATTTGATTGTAATCACCACCTGAGAAAGTCAATAGATTCCGAGATCTGGATTAGGAAATATCTGAGGTTAAATATCTAATACTTAAGAAAGTTTTAGGATACAGGAAGAGGACTATTCAACACTCGAGCAAATAAACGAGCTTTTACAATTTCTCAATATATTCCAATTTAGCTCAAATTAGGATTGGGACTTCTTACTTCATAATATTTCCATAAACCAAGTTCGTCAGTCAACTTAGAAAGAACAGATTTATTCAAGATCCAACACCAGGATTCAGAAAATTCATAGAAACAGTACAAATATAAACAAGGAAAACAGGATGTTTAACTGATAACATGGAATAGACTGTTGCATAATAAACATTAGTAACAAATACACTTAACTTTACAAGTGGTGGTAAAATATAGCTGCTAGCAATCTTAGCTAGCAGAAAGAATATATTTGACACGACTAACAAGACATCCTTTTAACATCAAATGTACAATTTAATCACACAATAAAAGTTAAAGAATCAAGGTAAATTATCTCACCAACAGCCTTAAAGAAAAGAATAACAAGTTAACTCACAAAAAAAAACTTGTCTTTCAGCACCATAAATAAAAATTTATCTATTATAACTACCCTCTGATAGATAAAAATCTCAAAGCTGATAGAAAATAGGATTCATAAAAAATAGCAGAAAATGTTAAAACTCTTATATGTGAGGAAAAAATTAACAGCTTTCATTATCAACTGAAGTGTGCTGGCACATTCATGAGATGCACCATTTGATACACATTAAAATATAGTGCTGAAAGCGATGTGTTGCTCCTCTTTGATTTCAATGAGCAACAAATATTGAACTGCTTTACACAACTTCATATTCTTTCTTAATAGCACGGGCAAGGCAGCAAGAAAAGATGATTCCAATGATCTGAAACAAAGATAATTACAAGGATATACAACAATATCCCAATGGTGAATCTAAAGCTTTTGAAAACATATAGCACAAATTACATACTTACACTTTTTTTTTTTAATATAGTAAAAATGAGGTATGAACAACAATGTAATACATGTACATTTAGAAGTAGAAACCAACAATGCTGAATAACTCTAGAAAAGCATATATTGAATTGTTGAAATTGTGACAGTTGGAATATAGATCTTGCACATATTTCTCAGATGCATGAAAAAAGAAAAAAAAAACTGAAAAACAGACAAAAATAAGAAAAACAAAGCTAACACACCACAGTAACAAAAATCTAACTGTCAAATACTCAAAACACTGCTGTTATAAATACAAGTTGCATAAGAATGAGAACTCAAAAATCTAAATTTCAGGGGAAAAAAAAGCCATACTCTAGTTTCTTATTGAAATTAGAGAAAATTACACATCTGGAACAAGATACACAAAATTTTTGAACCCAAGCTGAAATTTGTTAATTCCTTTACTCAGACTACGACTAGCTTTATGTAACCATCTGTTTCTAATTTTATTTTTCTAGAATTTTCTTTTTTCAACAATTATCTTCAATTCTTCTGCTGGGAGTTTGACACATTCAAAACATTTTCTGGTATTCTGTATCGATTGAATATTATTATAACTTTTATATAGCAAGTGTTCTCTTTCACATACATTTAGCTATTAAATCCATAAGTCGCTTTCTACATTAAATTCCTTTGGTGCATCAGCAGCTTTTGAATTTTAACATTTTATAGAAAGATCTTGTATTCTCATCAATGCAATCAATTTAAAATGTACATTTTTCCATTTAAACTATAATAATGAGTTGTTTTTTTTCAGGTAAAACTGATTTCCTCAAATAGTAATAGGTTATCCACTATATAACAGGAGGATTGGCAAGATACATCATGAAATAACACTGATAGTTACAAGTAAATGAATTTCAGCAAATAAATTCAGTCTGGACAAGTGTAACATGCAACAAAATAAATTTGTAATCACGAAAGACATAAAACACTATGTGCATTAGCTTATGGAAACTGGATGGTTACCTTTCACAAGATACATAAGTTGATTAGTGATTAGACTGACTTCCGTTAACCAAGTTACTAAAAACCCATTCCAGGAAGGTTTAAATCTATTGTTTCATACCTAACAAGAAATACTGGATTTGCCCATAACAAGTAGTACTACCCATATAATTGGACATTCTCATCTAAACATTGGAGGGGGGGGGGGGCATAACCTCAAGATATCACCTGACCTACTGGCAGCTTTCAAGCACAATACACAGCATTACAAAATGAATAGTGAAAAGGAACAAAATCATCTATAATGACCTCAACTTGAATTTCTTGATCATGCGTTATGCAAAAACTGCATGGAGTTAGAATAAATGAAACATGTGACATTAAAACGAGATGGTAGAAGATGCATAGTATGCACATGTACCACAACAGTAACATTGTTTCAACAATACAGTGCATTATACTTCAAACACATTTGCTACTGCTGTTTTCTACTTCTAAATGTGCGTATGCATTTTCACCATTGATTACGAAGCCTGAGGGCAACTCATGAAGTATCAAAAACTTACTACAATAACAAAAAAAGGGAAGCAAAATAACAATGTCATATAAAACTTATTACAGCACATTAACTGTTTAACACATTAAATAAGGAAAAATCTTCAAAACTATTTTACTTGTGTCTATGGGCAAGCAATTTTCATCCTACACACATTACGAACAAACTGGTCAACATCAAAACCACTGCTTGGACAATAAGTATCATTTCAAATGGACCAAAACTGAAAACTACAGCCATCAATAATTACCTACAAAAAGTTATTCACACAGCAGAGAAAACCAATAGAAAACAATGTATCTGCAAGCACAAACATGAAATTACTAAATTTAAACACAGTCAAGAAGACTGAATTACACTGGACTATACCCTTCATAAAATGCAAGTTTGCAACATGACATTAATATATACACGATATAACGAATATCAAACAACTTTTTGGAATATCACGTCATTGTCTAGAATGTGACATACTCCCACGAACAGAAGAAATGAAAGTAAATTATAACAAAAACTCAATGATGTCGATATAAAGGACCATTTTAAATTTATTGTTTCACTAGAGTACTAAAATTTTTTTTTTTTTTTTTTTTTATTTTTTTTATTGTGGTATCTGTTAGGTTGATATTACTGTTGATAGTACAAAATATCCTAATGTTTTGCAAAATTTTTACCTTTAGCAAATTCTCTAGGTTCACACACATTTTTCTTATATTCTTATATACATATTCAGTTATTTCTACCTAAACAAATTTAGTTCCTTTTCAAAAGTCACACAAGTTCCACTCAATTACATACAACCATGCTCATCAAGATGGTCGACTACAGTGAGAAAGGTCCACTAGACACTTGTACTTCATGATGATTTTTACTTTTTTCATCATGTTCATTGAATTGGGAGTTTTAGACATCAACTACAGTTTTGACAGTTAAATAAACTTCTATATACTTTAAAGCATTCTTTTCCCAGTTAATACCTGGTCTACTAAACTATGTAAAAACAATTTAAAATATTTATAGTGACTGTACAAATATGTTACACATACAGGCCTAACATGCACAAATGTAAAATAAAGCTGTAAACCTCATTTATGTAAAAACATTCACATCTAAAATATCTACACATCTAATGTTACATTTTGACTGTATATTATAACTGTCAAAAATTTGCCAAGTGTTTGTAAGTTATAAAGATGTAAAATAAATCCACCATCGTCTTTACTTCATGTAATTTAACAATGGTAACACTTAAAATATAGATTTACATGATACATGATATAGTTCAAATATTTGATGACCTTTCAAAGAAAAGTCTTCTCAGGTTGACATTTTCCCCTGCATACAAGTAACACAATCTTACCTGCACAAAGGCTATCCCAATGCCAACACCTCCAACAACCAATATCTTGTCTTCCAGGAAACTAGCCAAGGCATCGACACATCCCTACAGGTAAATATTTATCATAATAACATCAAACTTATTTAAAATCAATTTTACACATAGTACAGGAAAGTACCACTTTCTGTAACAAAACTTAAAATAAAAATTATTAAAACAAGTAACTTGTTAATTTAAAACTGAATTAGTCTGTCAACAAATATAAAAACTATCACAACAACAACGAAAAAAAGAGAATTTGTATAGAGTTATAAATACTTTCTACAGTACCATTCCAACAAAAATGTCCCTTTTTCGAGAAGCAAATACTACAAATTCCTGTAAGACAAAACCCAATTGGCAAAGACAACCAGTTAGGATGGCAAAGTAATTTTACTAAAAAACCATTATCAAAGGTTGCTTTACATTTACTACCTCTCTTGTTATAGCAATTCTAGTACATCTGCTATGGATAACCAATGGGAGAGTGTTTACTGCTGGGGCAGTGTTTACTGCTGGGGCAGTGTTTAATGTCTCTGTATATGCCAGAAAGTTATTTTCTCAGAAAGCACGTATAATAAAGTTACTCAAAAAACTTATTAGAAATTTATAAAAACAAACATTCTAGAAACTAGGCCATTGTGGTGTGTAGAGAGGCTCTGGCCTAACAGACAAGTCAGAAAGTAGGCAGAATATAAATAATTTTATAAAATCATTTTTTAGGTTTTTAATAAGTAGAAGATAAAAAGAGAAACAATTACAAATTTGGTAACTCAAGTGTTTAAGCACTGAACCTAATTAACCCTTTCCATAAGGGATGGGTTGATGTCATTGACCTTGTAACCAAAAAGTACCTGTCCCCATACTATAGCTTAATATAGTTGTGTGTATCTTCACAAAATTTGGCAAGCTTTTAATAAACATTAAGATTTTTTTTTTTTCTAACACAAGATCAGTTTTAATGAAGTAATTTTACTAATGATTTTCCATGAACATATGGAATCAGTGTTGACTGCTCCAAGTGCAAAGTGATTTTCATATTAATATTAAAATACTTTTCCTCATCAGAAAAATTTCTAATTTCATTTATATACTCTCTAAAACCTCTTAAGTAAATATCAAAAGTTTTCTTTCAGTAAAACTTTATATTTTATCTGTTATTTTCTATTACCTACCTGTATACAGACTCAGTTAATTTGCCCAACCTTGTAACCACCATAAAAATATAAAATAAATCTTTTTTTTAATTTTTTTTTTTATGGAATGACAGCAGACTGTAGCCAAAAACTACAATTGCTTATCCTAAACAGCTTAAGACTTAACAGTCTACATCTTTTTCAACTTAATTTTGTTTTATTGCCCTTTGAACCATGTCTAACTAATAACCCTGCCACACAAGTTGTAAATTGTTTAGCAAATGTTGAAAAACATAACCAGCTGCTTGTGAGAATACCTTAAAGAATTATCTTTTCATTAACTTACCTAATCTAACCTAGTAAGTTTCTAATTTACACATTTTAGTTACTTTTGTAACAATATAAATGTAAAACAAGAAAACATCATGTGCTGATGAAATTTAAGCCTACTTTTTTTTTTAAGTTAGTGATAGTATTAATCCAACTTGGACTTCCACTCGAAGCAGTTTCACTTGAACGAAAGAAAGAAAAATGAAGTTTCTATAAATGTAAACTTCTTATCTGTAACTTAAATTAACTAACCGAACAACAGTTATTACTTATGTAAATATTTAAAAAGATACCTTTGTAAAGTGATCATCAGTTATTTGACACGGTTTAGTTGGGTCTTTTCCTGGACAACAACTGTAAGGCAGGTTCACCTCACCCATATATTTTTTCCATTCACTAGCATTATTTGCACCGCAACACTTCAACTGTGAAAAAATACATTATGTAGCCTTACTCTTTTATTTCAGCTGTAACAAAATGATTCACAAACAGCTACTTTAGTTCTTACTTGAACTGTAAAAAACAAGTATTACAATCAGCTCTGACTCCAAGTGTAACAAATATTTACTAAATGTAACAAAGGAGGTTACTTTGAGAGTACAAGAAACATTGAATTGTAAAACAATTAAATAACAACTATACACAAAATATCTAATATTCAGAGCTTCATCAGGGCTAGGCTAATCAACAGATGCAAAAAAATAAAGTTTGGCAAGTTCATACATGTATTGTGTTCCTGGGATATTTATTTTGTTCACATAACTGTCCACTGCATGTATCCAGCTTAAGTATTTCATAACATTTTTACTCCCTTTGGCTAACTAAAATATGAACAATCAGTCTGCAACCATATCGCAAATAAACCACAGTATTTAAAACACTTAGAGCGAGTTTAATGAACCCAAGCTTTAATAGGCAATGGTCCAGGTGTTTTGTGGCTTCATCATCCTTGTAGCTTCTATGGTTTAGTTGCAGTGTTCATGTGCTTGTACGAGGCAAGCTTCTATTTAGGCATACGCAGCATCGTACTATAAATTTCTTGATCACTGGAACATAAAATCAGAAGAAATAAATCTTAAGATGTTTTACTTTAAAATAGATGACTGTATCACAATGTATTATCCCCACTACCACTTGGTTTATGGAATCTGCTATTTATAATGTGCCCCACACTTACTTTGCTAAAACAAAGAAATTAAATAAATTAAATATAACCATTGCATTGAAATTTGTCGATTATAAATATAAAACAAACTGCAATTTGTTCATTTTGACACTTTTCTTATACAAAGATCACATGGGTCTTGAAGTTTAAGATATACACTTGAACTGGGAATTACACCAAGATATATGTCCCAACCACAGTGAATTGATTGTGAATTATTGTTAACTTCTATCTTCTTTAACACGATTTGAGATCTCATCTAGATAATAGCTGCAAGATTGTATTAACATGCAAATAATTTTTTTTGGTTCCTGTGCTGTTCCATTTTACCTATACTTTCAGTGTTGCTATAACAATAATCAGTAGTGCTTTTTACCACCACTTTAAAAACTTAAAGTAGCACCCTTTTAACACAACAATACTATACTTAAGTTTCATGTGCTGTCAACTACACAAGGTGTAAAACCTAGATGTTTATAGCTTAGTGAAGTTATTCACACAGATAACATGGTATAAAAATAGGAAGTTCTTTCCAAACCTTTTCCTTTGGAGGGAGGTGAAATAAGTAAACATTAAATTTATTATTTGTCTAACATATCAAATTATTCTTTATAACCTCTTTTGGTACTTAAAATGAACTGCTTGTAGATACAAGTTGAAAGTAATACTAACATGATGCTTACATCGCCTGTGCTAAAAGGTTAAACAAAATTTAGGTCTTACATTAGACTGCATATCATCCCATGTCTTAGTGACAATGTCATGATTTGACTCATTGTAGTTCATCATGGCATTCTTCATGTTCTTTCTAAGAACAGTCTCCACCTGAAAAAACAATAACATCTTTTTAAAAAATATTTCCAATCTTAAAAACCAAGTTTACAAAACACACCATACATCACAAATATGGAAGTTTCAACTTGTGAACTCAGAAAATATTCCAACGGATCTTTAGAACTGTCAATTAAATTTCAAAACTTGTAATTCTTACCAAATGAAATAGCACTTTAGATATTTACATCAATCTAATGGCATGCTTCTGCTTTAATCAGTGCTAACCCTACTGACTCACCTTAGTTGCAGAAATAACTATTCTTTAAAGAAAAATAAAATTCCATGCCCTCAATAAAGGCTCCTGAAATACTTCCCAAATTTTATTTTCTTTAACTGGTTGATAACATTACCATACTGGAGTGGCTTCAGCAACAAAACCCAAATCACACAGTTCTCCCCCCCCCCCCCATTTTTTCTACTTAACCCTTTTTCTTCTCCCATTCTTTGCTTTTCTGTTTTATTCTTTTCCTTCCCAATTTCCACCCTTTTCCCCTTTTTCGTGACCTGAAATTCTTCCCAAATTTAAAATCTCAATTATTTCCATACCTTTTACACACTAATTCAGAAGAATATTTACCTGCTTGCTTGATATATGTTAAAGAATATCATCCAAGAGATCATTCCTCTGTATGTACAAGTTGGTTTGGTGTGTAAAATCACATATTACAATAATACTGTTTCTCATTTGTAAAAATGAAGCTGTGTCACAACAGACTTGTATGCAGGATAAAATAGTGCACTAAACAACCTAAAATTTTTAGTTGTTATTCTCTGAATACACAAAAAAAAAACTCAACATCAATAAAACAGGAAAACAAAATTTTGCAGGAAACGAAAAATAGTAAATTCTTTAACATACCCCACTCTTGTAAACATATGCTAAGATACCAGCTACCAGTTCAAGAACG
>NW_013665685.1:432161-440318 GCF_000517525.1 Limulus polyphemus
AATTCTTTAACATACCTCACTCTTGTAAACATATGCTAAGATACCAGCTACCAGTTCAAGAACGAAGATGATAAATAACAGAACAGCAAACTACAGAATGAAAGAAACAAAAAACAAAAAAATCAAAAATAATGCATTAGTTGAATATAAGCAAAATATTGAAGATTGAGAGTTTAAATTAATGTAGTGTTTATATTATATTAAAACCATAAATATTTTATTTGAAAGGAAGATAAACTTCTCTTTATCAGTAGATTCTTTCACCAGTCTTAAATATCTACATACAGTTTTCAATGCATACACGTGTATATTTATCTCACCTAAACTTTTATATAAAATCCTACTCCGGAACCTTTGGCAGACCCTCCATTGAAAAAATGGAAATTTAACATTTTCACATACTAATTTAAAGTCATTCATTTAATAAACACTATTCTCTGTACAGTAACTACCATAAAAACATTCAAATAAATGTATCTCTTACACATTTCATGCATCTTTAACTATTCAACAAAAGCAAACACTTTTCCATACAAGTACACAGCAACTTTACCCACCAGTTCCAGTTTCCACACTTTTGTTAACAATTCATGGAGAGAGAGAGAGAAAAAAAAACTGCATCTTTCTAGTCTTAAGTTGAATACAATTAATTAAAACTTAAAAATTGTTTGACAAACTAGAGTGAAAGTTGACACCAGGAACAAGCAATATGGTCAGTTACTCATAAGAGTAAAATTCAGGCTAACAACAACAACAAAAAACATACTGCAAACATAAATGGTTGACACTTTCATACAGAACAGAGCATGGATGTGGAAACATCTCAAAATCCCATGCCCTTGTCTGTAAAATCAGAAATCATAGTAGCATCAACACATTAAGATTATTTAATTCTGCTTGGATGTCTGACCTACAACCCACTGTCAAAACACATTGCTTAAAAATGCTATAAAACCTCACAAATACTGTGGTTTCCTTTCTCACTAGTCTTAATAATCTTTACTCTTTTAAAGTGTTTTTACACACAGCAGAAACAATTTCGCAATAAAGCGCAAAGTACCTGTCGGAAACAATGACTATCAGACATGTGAATCATCATCCTAGTCCAATATAAAGTAACTCAGAAAAAATGATTATCAGACACATTTGAATCATTGTCCTAATCCAAAGTAAAGTACATTTCAGAAACAATGGCTATCTGATATTTGAATCAGCATCATACTCCAAAACAGGTCTTTTGAATAGGAGCTGAAAGTAATCTTCAAAAAATGTTCAACGAAGAAAAAGATACACAAGCTCTGCAACACCTAGCATATTAACTTACAAATTTTGAATGATAAAAATATATCATTCAAATCATGCAAAATGAGATTTTTTACTACCTACTGCTGAAAAAATATTCCAGCAGTTGAAATTCAGAGTTCACTAAGCACAAGATCAAAAAGTCTAGTGCTAGACCTCAACCTTAAGTTTTGAAGGCAATAGTAAATGATTGCTTGTTATTTCAACCCACTGGTAGATTTGAGCTGTTACTGACAACATCATGCTTCTTTTTAATGCAACTGTATCAGAATAATGTTACGTATTACATGTTTATTAATGTGTATATCCTTTTTATATGTTAATATTTCATTTAGTTCTATATGTCTATATTACTTGACCTGAACTGGTACATATCTGCTATAACCCACTTAAGTTTCTTTGAATATGGTTCTCCTGCTTTTATTAGAACTAGTTTATCCAATTATTTTGCTTTTCTTTAGGTTTAGTGTTTGATAGTGAGATTTACAAGCTGAGACTACTGCTTGGTCAGTATCATCATAATCTGTAAAACATCAATAGAAACTAATTAATAATAATAAAGGAACTGTAATAACAGAAATAGTAAGCCTAACAAAAACAATTTCTAGTTCAAGTAACAGGTTTGAGTAGCAATACTGTTGTATTTTGTGGTCATAATGAAGTCCAATTAGTAAAGCTTAATATTTTCATGTTTTATTTACATTATTTTAAGTACCTTACTCATCTGTATTAAACATTATTTTCACATAACATTCCCTGGTTATCAAGTTTTTAACAAAAGCATTGTATTTCATTATTTACAGCTCAACTGAAACAGTTTTTATCTTAGTTATTTCACAAAAGTTAAGTTTCTTGATTTGGGCTTAAGTTGTATCTAGGTAGTCTACAGTACCTCACTGCTATGGGAAAAACAACAACAAAATCTGCAGTGATTTGTTTTTTGTATCCTCCAATGGACAGCCGCTTTGGTACAGTATTTCTAACCATGCTGCCAGCAAAACTGAATGGCAGAGGTAAGATGTTAAGAATATACTAACTAGCTGGACTATGTGTACTAGTTGTCCTGGAAACCAATCACACAAGTTCAAGATGGAGTCTTGTTGTACCCATTTCCCAATACCTAGCCTGGGTATGCCATGCAACTCAAGTAGGAATTGCAAAATTAGCATAGTAGCCTACTCTACTCAGAATCTTGCAATACAAATGACAGAAATGGATGTATAATAGGTAATAAAAGTAAAATCTTAACATTCCTTCTGAAAGGTCTGCTAGCAATTTTTTTTTACAGTGTCTTCTAAGTTTTTCTGAAACAGCAATAACAACTAGGAATTTGCTAACATTAATATTTTGAGCCTCAACTGCTTATGGAAGTAAACAAGACAGTAAACATTAGGAGTTGTTTTTTTTTCTAAGTTAAACTTACAGTCATAACCATGCAGTAATTTTCTTTGATGGCACCACAGCAGCCCATGAAGGAGAGAATAAAGATGATAACACCAACAACAATAAGCAGTATTGGTGCTGATGTATATTTGTCCCCCAAGAAGTCCACATATTCAGCAGCTTTAGCTTGGACCCATGCTCCAACAGCAATAAGGGCTGCTCCAGTTACCTACAATACATAGAGACAATCAACAATTCTTTTTCAGTCTAGTTATTCAGAACATCTTTAGCTGTGGTATAGAACTAATATTAACAGATCTAGTTAATTATATCTTAAGAACATGAGTAAGAAAAGTGGGGTACTGTGCTTTATTTGCACAAAATGGAAAAAAATATTAAGCCATCTATTCAAAATATAAAATTCAAATTGAGTTTCAATGCAAATGTGATGAAATAAAGACAAACCATATTTTTTAAACATTCACAAAGGTGCATTACTACTTACCTTCACAAATATGTTGAATTACTCATTCTTTCAACAATTAAAATACGCTTTTTTACTAATTTACCATAAATGAACAATTTCTAAAACTAAACATTTTTTTAAAACTAAACTTCTAGATGTCTAATTTGGTGGTATATAGTATATGGCAAATTTGTATCAAAAATACAATGCTAACAGCCATTTTACGCATGTCCTGCCATCTGCTGATAACATCTGTAATTAAGTTTAATTAAAATAATAAACTATACTTAGCCTGTACAAAACAAGCCACATGTGTTAATAAACCTTGAACAATATTAACAGGATATATTCTGCCATACTCTTAATTTTTCGAAGACATTCACTTGACTAACGGTAAGTCATGCAACAAAAACATTAATATTTTAGTTAATTTTGGGGTAAATTTGCGACTATCTTAACGATACAAGTAACACTACAGACAAATGCTTAAAAAAAAAATTAACCATCGAATACAGTTTCAAATATGTGAGAAATCAGTCACTAAGCGCAAAATAAAGGGTGGGGAAATAGTGACTATACAGTCATTTTATTCAGAACGTGATTTAATTTCTAACGTCTTATTCTAAAACAATAATAAAAATTGTTTTCAACTGTGTTCGTAATATTTTCTTTAGTACCAACAGGATAGTAATTTTCGCCCCCACCCTGTACAAGAGAGTAAACACTTTGGCAGAATTGTGACGAAATATACACAGAAGTAAATGACGCATTTCACGCCAATGATTTCGCTTCTTAAAATGAATCACGTGATACCTACTAACAATTCTCATTATGTATAATTTCCTCAGTTGCAACTAGGAAAATACATTATGACTAACTGCGAAATCAAGCAATAAGTTCCATTACAAAGCCTACTTTTCAACTGTGTTAACAAAACATGTATTTACAAATAGTTACAAGTTATTAATGCCCCAAATCAACAACAAATTGACCTACATCTGAAACATTTCAAAAGGTATTGTGTCGTACATAAATGTTCTCTAATTTTCCTTGCAAATCCCGAGGTAAATAACAAAGTGTAGCTACGAAAATGCAGATTCGAGACTTTTTGTTGTCGTTTTTACGCCCATAACATTTCCTAGTCCAGTCCTCATGGTAAGAATTTAGGGTTCCATTACGAAACTTAACTCTCCAAATACGTATTTATGTGTAGTTTCAAGTTATTAATGCCCCAAGTTAACGTCCAAGTGACCTATATCTGAAACAATTCAAAAAGTATGTCATATCGGACATTTACAAGGAAAATCAAACGTAAATAAGAAAGTGTCCCTACTAGATCGTAGTTTCGGAATTTTTTTTTTTACGCCTATGACAAATCCCAATCCTCCTATTAAGAATTTAGGTTTAATTTCAAAATTTACCAGGAATGCTCAGAAACACTGGTTTCTCATCATCACACACATAATTATGTGATTAGGATGTCTTCGCGAGAGATGGACGATATATATTAAAACTGAGTTTAATCGGTCGTGGGGGGGGATGACGGAATGACTTCCAATAGTTGGTAGTTTTGATATAATTGTGAGGGCAAAAAATCTATAAAAGACAAGAGAATGAAATATGTGAAATCGCTTGTCGATGATTTTCTTGGTGTGTGTTTCTATCGTGCACACAGGAAAAATTCCCTTTGACGTAATAACATTATACATAGTGGTGTGATAATCTCCGTCATCAATCTCACCCCGCAACGCCCACGCGTAAGGGGCATTCTCTACCAAAGATGATTAGGTAATCTTGACCACGCCCCAAAAGTTTCCAGAAAATGTTCCACCTGAACTAACATACTTCTATAGTGAACTGGTACAAGTTTTAACTGTTTGTTCGAAGTTAAGCACAAAGCTACACAATGGGCCATCTGTGATATGCCCACTACGGGTATCGAAACCCGGTTTCTAGCGTTGTAAGTCCGTAGACATACCGTTGTTTTAACAAAAGACCAACACAAGATGTAGAAGAATAGGAATGATAAACATACATAAACGTACAACGTTTTCTTCTGAATGTATATAATTTGTAGAACCTCTCATAAAACTATGATCCGAGTGTTCTGGGAAGTAATAAATCTTGGTATGCCCACATCGTTGTAGAAAAGGGGGGGGGGGTATAATCGTAATATAATATGTGCAGCGGGCCTATCAAGCGTCAAGTTTAAAATACATTACACTCCACATCGCCTAAGTTATTAAAACAGTGTGGCTAGAAATATAACAGGCATAAACATACTAACAAAACAAAGATTCTTCGTTCGAGTTAATGAATACAGCTACGTTTAATTTTGTTTATGCAATTCTGATAGTTTAAGAAACAACTTTGAGCTTTATATTTGATGAAGAACATAGCTGAAAGTAGGCCGAGTTCTGAAATTATTCTAACACTCGTACATGCTGGGTAGGGCACCATGTACAACCAGTTTCTTATTAGTCATACGTTACGTAATACTTGAAGGTAGGTTTTCTGCCAAAGGACAAGCAGTGTCGACTGGTCTAATCATGATGAACCGCGTAAATAAACTTCTGGAAACACGTCACAAGGATGCATAACGAGCCGAGTAAAGCGAATCCATAAGTTACTGACAGATACTGGTATTCATATACATGAAAGAATAACTTTAGGAAACTTATACGGTGTCTTGTACCAGCTAGTAATCAACAGCTGAGCTGCTTACTCAACCAAACCCTAGACGACGTAGCAATCACCTACATGAAAACGCTTAATAATCAATGAAACCAATGTGTTCCTCTAAATAACAAATGTTAGATAGTCTTCTGTGTTTGAAAGTAACTTTTAAGCGTCGTGTTCTCAGAACGTTTGAAATCTCTCAAGATCAAACACCACAGTGATGGATTATTTGTTTGTAATTGGTGTTGAAACAATAGTATACTGAGTTCTAAATTTGAAAAGTGTGTATGTGCATATATAGTGAATGAGGTAAGTTTATTATTACTTTAGCCTTGTATTTTAAACCTGACTTCCTTTATGTAATGTTGATTATACGTGTATTTATCTAGCTAAGCTTTTTGATTATGAATGCAAATCTTACAATGTGTATATTTGTTTTACTTAAATAAATTATCTTGTTTCCTGTGAGTTCAAACCAGTGTTTGTCGTGTAGAAAATGCTTTTTGATACTTTTGTTTTCAGTCTAGTATTTTAGCCCTTCGATACGTGAGAGTAAGGTAGTGATTTATTGAAACTCAAATACTTCTTTACAAATTCTCCAGTTTCTTTGTATCCAGCGGTCACATATAAGCACCAAGTTCCTCTAGTTTCGTGGTCTAATTTACAAAGTGGCAAAATCGTCCAAAAGAAACATTATTCTGCACAATTCTACTGATCTTATGTTCATTATTTCATAATGTCAAATAACCCTCGAACCCCCAATCATCACGAAATGTTGATTAATCTGTCTGCATACTGCTGAAGAGAAGTTGAGGTGTAATTTAGCTATCACCGAATTATTTCACTGAGAAACAACGTGTAAAAACTTTCTATTAAAAAATAAAAAAGTAAATAACACTTAACCAACTTAACCCAATTCACACCGTAAAGTTATTGTCAAGCCATTCGCTAATATAAATAGTATGTCAACAACACGCTATGTCAATAGTATCCCAGATATAGGGTGAAAGGCCTTGTCGGCACTAGATATAGCAAATATAGTGTGGTTATATTATTAATACACTTTACTAACATTCAGAATTTCTTTAAAAATAAAATAAGCAAAATATTACAATAGTTTTAGAAATAAACTCAAGACATTAATATTTTACAAGTTTGGAAAAAAACTATTGAATATTCCTAACAGTGTTTATACTCTGCAAGAGTAAAGCAAAATCGAAGATCGGCAAAATTTTCATACAAACCTAAAGGCTTAAAAAAAATGAGAATTTTGACAATATGTACGACAACTATTAAACTACAAAATGCATTCTGGTTTCTAAAATATTACAATTGCCAATCACTTGGTAAAGGAAAATGTTTTATTATGATTGGAGACAGAAGAAACAAAATGCTAGAATAAGACAAATTTAAGTAAATACTTTCAGCCAAAATCAACACAACCTATGGAAAAATAATAAAAGAACACAATATCGTGTATAGCAATTAGTGAAAAAAACACAGTAGACTGAACAAACTGCCAGAAGTCTGATATCAGAGAAACTAGTTTCGAAGACAACGTGAAACTGAAAAGGTCGCGCGAATGTGTCGAAACTAATTTAATATCACACTGACAGTTTGTTCCGTTTACTGTGGTTTTTTCACTAACAACCTATAGAATTAATTTTTTTAAGTAACAAATAATCGACTTTGGCAAACACGATTTATCAAAAATACATAAAACAAATGCGAGCTCCAACTCCAGAGTTTTCCCCACTAATTTGAACTCTTATTTGACAAGAGGCCACCCGTGTTCGTTTATAACTGGTAAGCCGCTGGACCGATTGTCACGAAACCTTGGCACACACATTTAGAGATTTTATGTCTTTCCCACGTATTGAAATGGTACATTGGATAGTATTTTCTTATTTAGATTCACTATTATAAATCGAAATATATTTCAACCTTTTCGATACCAGGGACCAAAATCGCTGCCTTCCTCAATTGTCGCGAACCGCTAAAATGATAGAGAAAAAAACAAAAAACGATTTACATATGAATGAATATTCTGTCAGTTTTTGTTTGTTTTCGTGAAATCCCAAGGGTCGGTATAGTGGTTATGATGAACCGCCTTCGTGCACGAACTGGTGGTTAATAAATTTATCTATTGGGTCGTCAAGAAATTAATGTCGTTTTTTCTTTTTCTTTTTGAGATGAAAAAAACCGAAACAACTTGTATATCAAAACAAAACATTTATTAAATAAAATAATCTCCATTCTTATCGATGATGCTTTTCCATCTTACAATCAGGTTATAAGTGCCCCGATTAAAGAAATCGCTAGGCTTT
>NW_013665685.1:441181-455810 GCF_000517525.1 Limulus polyphemus
ACGCGAAATTAATTTCTTGACGACCTAACAGATTACTGCTGTTCGTTATGTCTGTAGTTAACAAGTTACAGTTAAAAAAATAAATTACCTACGTAAATAAAACGGCCGAATCAATTTTGAAACACCTTATATTTATGAGTTTTTTAAAAAATTCAAGCATTTACATAGATTAAATTAATTAATTGGCTATGTGTATTTAATGACATGTTGAGGCACGTAACTTGTAGCTCGAACATGCCAGTATGAATATTTATGTTACTTTATGTGTAATGTACTTCTAAGTGTAACAGAAACACACACGTATTACGTACATTTTACATATAACTTAAAGTATTCACACTCTGAAAACACTTATCTCACATGTGAAACTTAGCATAAGATCCGATTTTACAAGCCAGAATTTTGAAAGTGTTATTATTACGTAACAACACAATCTACGCACAAATTGAGATCACTTGGCCCTTCATGGCTGTCTTTGCACATCTACCATTTGGAAAAGTCAAAATTTAAACCCACCGTTTACTTTCAGCAGATCCCCGATTCCCTTCAACTCCTGTAAAGTGCTGGCCTTGACTACTGCTGATGACAACTCATTCCATAAGTAAATCATCAAAGCAAATATATACGGTCTTAACTAGGGTTTAGGCTGATTTTTTTTCAAAGCTGTAATGTCTCTTCTCATCCTATTACAAATAACTTCAGAAGTTTTAATCCTATCGATATCACGGATAATCTTTCAAACTTCAAATTGGGTTATCTCTTCATCTTTTCTCAAAAAGAAATGAATTAAGTGATCTTAACCCATCGTTATATGATAACCTTTCCATCTCTGGAAGGATCCTGTTAGCCCTCTTCTGAACCGTTTCCAATATCCTTTTAAAATACTGATACAAAGACCAAAACTATACACAGTACTCCAAATGAGCCATAAATAGTGACATATACATACGTAGGTGAATGTCTCTAAACACACTTCAAAATTCTATTGGTCTTAGTACTAGCAACCTAAAACTAATTTGAAGGCGAGTGAGTTATTTACCACTGTGCCAAGATCTTATTCATTTATGCTACTACGTTGGTTCCCATCTATATTAAGCATGTGATGTAGATTACAACCCAAATGCATTACCTTGCTCTTACTAAAAATTAAAGGGTTTTTGCCAACTTACCAATTGATTAGTGATTTAGTAATACCACAACATCCTCTATATGCACTTAGAAATGTACCCATATGCAGGAGTTTAACATTCTCAGCAAATTTTACTAATTATACCCCTATCAATTTCATTAATATTAACAAGAAAGAGCAAAAGCCAAGCACTGACCTCTGAATACTTCACTAATAGCATGAATTCAGCTTCACTGGATTCAATTAATAACATAATTTTTGCTTTCTCCCATCCAGTCTCCTTACAATCCAATTAATTAGTATTTCCCCAACCCCAATCACAGACATTTTTAGCTAATTATTTGGTGATACTTTAACAAAAGCTTTTAGAAAATCTAAGTACACCAAGCTAATATACTTTCCTTCACAAATATAACAAGTAGTATCTTAGAAAAATGACAGATCAGTAAGGAAATATTTTCCTTAGGTGAAGCCATGTTAGTTTTCATTTAAATTTCATTAAACTATTTTGTAGAGATTCTTTTATCAGACTAAAAGTTTTCCATTACAGAAGTATGACTAACTGATCTACAGTTTCCATGGCAAATCTTGTAAACCCTTTAAAAATAACAACTTTAACCTTCAGGCACTTTCCGCTTTCTATTGATCTACCAGAAATGAAAAAAGGGGACCACATACCTACCTTCATCATTGACCTCTTCCTTAAATCCCTAAGGAAAACCTTCTATACATTTAATCTAGTGTTTCTCATAAGTCTTTTTGGATTTCCTAATTTCTTTAACTAGTTCCTAGCCTTCCAATGGTTTGGCAAATCTTCCATCCTTGCTGTGTAAACTTTTTAAACTTGTGGCATTTATCCCAGACTTTTCACTTTTCTGTTATGGCTTCAGTAAGCCAGTTTGATCTCCCCCCCCCCCATTATGCTTCTCCTATCTTGACTTGAAAGGAATTTATTTAAGAACTGATCAAAATATGTCCCACATCTTTTAACACATTGTCCCAACTTACTACAGATAAATCTCTTCTCGTAGCCTCAAAATTGGATTTCTGAAAATTAGGAACTAACATACATCACTAGAGCTGAGCAATTAGTGAAATTTGCTAATTCATTAATTGTCAGGCTCATTAAATAATTACATTCAACTAATCATGAAAATAATCAACTTTCTTTCTGAATATTCCAACTAATTGAAATATTGTCATTATGATTTCTCATTATTATTGATTGATTAATTCAAGGTTGTTCAGCTTTATCAATTAAGGTTAACTCACAAAAATGATCAGCTAATTAAAATTATTTTCCAACTAACTAATTTTGATAATTCTAACTATCCAAGTTTCATAAGAGAATAAATAATTAGCACGTTCTACCACCTGCCCAGCTTTAACTAAAATGGAACTCAATAGTCTAAAAAGACTAAACTTTAAAAAACAAAATACACAAAAACTAAGTTTTGTCTTTAAGGTCCTCCAAACAACCACACCCAAATTCATTTCATCCCCTGCAATTACCAATACACTTTCCAAACTAACTTTTTAAAGTTAATTCTCCTTGAGTGCATTCATTCTACCTAGTGGTTAATTAGACATTATTGTTGCACCCCCTTTGCAGACTTATCCAGCTATGTCTTACCAAACAGGAAGTGAATAAAAAGTTGAAACACAGAAAGAAAACATTTTTGTTTATTGAAATGTACAGCATTAGACAAAGGAGAGTTGCACACTGTCAGATCATAATGACCATGACCAACTTAGGTACTAGCATTAAAAAATATTAACAAAGTTTTCAAATTCTTGAAACACCACAAATAAAGCAAGATGATACACTGTTAGTTTAGTTCAGTGATGTCTTGACAAAATGAACATTGTATTTTTTTTAACTTCTTACAACCATTAGTTGTAACAATTTATAGGTAGCATTTTTACTTTTCATATTTATGTTTTATTTCAAACTTAGATCAAATACTGGAGTGATCAGAATAGAGTACAACATAAGAGAAATGCATGAAAAACTCTCCAAAATCGCATTAAATGTTGTTTTTTTTAAATCAAACAATAAAGTTGTTAATAAAGTGACTATGGTTTTAAGATATGTACAATTACGGGAAAATGGTAATGATTTTAATATTTTTAACAGTTCTTCAAGACCCTATACCTTTAACTTTTTTTTTCATGAACATTTATACTATATTACTTACAATTTATGGTAACAAAAAGCACATAGACAGATATCTTTGGTAACTAAAATATGAATTATTTGGCAATGATTTTGATACTGTACCTTGTTTCAGAAAAGTTTTAAGCACCATTTAAATTTGCACACCACATGCAACTTTCACTTCTCATTATTAAAATAACATTTATACAATTTCAGGATTAACCACTAAGCTAATATCAATCCTCTTGAATTAAGTAGCATTATCCCTAATCGTAAAAATAATCTACCATCTATCTATCATAAAATTTCAATACAACACAAATAATTATGCTATCTATGTTGGGAGTAAGATTGTGGTAAAACTGGGATGGGTCAAATGGCTCTGTGTCATCCCTTAGAAATGAAACATAACTAAGGTTAAGACATCATTAAGAAACATTATACCTCCACTCAATCTAAAAGCAGATTTATTTTTACTAATTTTGAATCTGAAGAAAATCAATTTAATATTCAGTTCTGAAAAATAATGCAGAACTTAGGAATCAACATTTATTAAAAACCTTCACAACAGATTTCACAATCATAGCACTCCAAAAAAGTATTCTTACTCACTGTTAAAAAAATGCCACATGTAAATCATGGTAAACAAAATTATCCCTCCACCCAAAAATAAAAAACTGCCACAAATGCACAGTATTTTCTTAGTATAAACAAATGTTAATAAAATTAACCAAATGGAGATATTGAGGATTGAGAGAAAGCAATATTTTTGTTAGCACCCCCATGTTCAGTACTTTTAACAGCTGATATAAATTAATTTATAAATATTCATCACTCAGAGAATCTGAATTTTAGGTGACCAAAAATATCAGTTTTAAGTAAAATTATAACATTCATGTAGATTTACTTCCAATAGTGTTTCCAGCACCTAACAGCAAATGTAGATGTATAGTAAGTATTCTTTTTCTTTACGATATATAAACCTTAATGCTACAGTTGGACCAAAGAGGTTGAAATGTTTTACAAAAATGTATATGTACACAGAACAAGTCTCATAGTCAGCCTGCATGGCTCAACAGTGACAATAAATTGGTAACTGTAGTAACCTAACAACACACATGTTAAACACACCTGCAAGGTCATGTTAAACACACCTGCAAAGTAAGTGTAGCAACTCAAACACACTCGTACAGTAAGTTAATGTGTATTATATTGAGGTTCACTATATTAACACATCGAAACACACACTATTCGTAAGATTTTGATATCCTAGAGGAATCTTAGGAAAAATTTTTTTCTTTCATTTTTTTTTTTTTGAAAGTGGCACATGACCATCAAATATGGAATAAAGATAAATTCATCATACATTTATGTATATTATTCTCTAATTAGAACTGTTAAACTTATCAAAAAAATAACATCAAAAGTTGTTCTATGCACTAAATTTGTAATTCTTACCTTTTTCTTAGCAAAACTAATGGTATACTACTCAAATGCATGGCTTAAATCTAACAAGATATTATAAGCATATCCACACTTTATCTAAATGAAAATTCACTTGCAAGTATTTAGATGTTTGTATTGAAGGTGTATATGAATCAATTTGAGCAGAGTAATTAGTGATATTGGCAAATTAATTTTGTACCACTACAAATCTGGTTTTGATACCTATGGTCGGCAGAGCACAGACAGCTCATTGCATAGCTTTTGCTTAACCACAAGTACCATGGCGATTACTTGGATAGTCAGAATAAACAAAAACAGTAATAATCAGTTCATTACTTTTGGGTGTTGCAACACTAATTAAGATCAAAAAACTTGAAGTAATCTAAAATAATAATGAAAAGTCATTGTGGGAATATTTTGATTACTTCATAATTGGAATAATTCAAAATAGTAATAATTGGAAACAATAGTTATTTTTGTGACACTAATCTACATTATCAATTTGTTTACGTCTAGAATTAATATGAAATTATTAAAGTTTTGTAACTTTACAATTCATAATATGAAGTCTTATCTTAAACATACTAATTCATTCACTAGGACTGACAAGATCCTTTACAATAGCAGAAGAATCCTCAACAGAATCAGCTTCACCTCACATTTTAGTATTATAAATAACATATGTAGTAGAAATTTCCATTTTATTTTTAGTTATGGAGTTCATCATTCATGTTTATTTTGTTTGTATTTTTGTACTGTTCAGGTATATTTTTTTTATTTGCCTAAACATTGCCTCACCTGCCACCTAGTGTATATTAAACATTAAATGAGAGATTTTTTTATATTAAGACACAATATGAGGAGAAATTCCCCTTGCTGTAACATGATGATATGGATACTAAGCTCATGATTAATTACTTAAAACAAAAGTTAAATCATTAATTTAGACTTGTGATGTACAAACAAGGGTCCTACTGGTCCAACTAAGATTTCCCATTCACCAAATTAACTAAAATATATACATAATGCATAAACACAAATTCAAAGCCAGCACTTATTCGAATACATATGAAGCCCTCCCTTAAACATATTGCATCCACCACATCTGAAGATAACCCACAAACCAAAATATAACTATCCACAAAAAATAGAAAAAAAAAAGATGTAAATCCCATTGTCTGCCTAGACAATAAAAATCCTTAAAACTTGAAGTTATAAAGAGCTGTTAGGATAGAGATGTGTGAAACTGATATGTAATGTATTTAATTTGTTAAAATATAATGCAAGTACTCAGTCTCATATTTGAGATCTAACATTATTTCTTTCAGAAGTGTAATATTGTTACTGTGAATAATCTTACAAATTAGGTGTTTTTTTCCTTCTGGTTTTTTATTCCCAAATCATTACTATAGTTATATTTATTTTTTTTTAATTTTGATATTAACAACCTTGCTCTTTTTTTGGATAATGGTGTTTGTACTTGAAGATTGAGTTGTTTATTGATTTACAAAGTACTGGCCAGGCACTCTTTTGTTAATGTATATTTAATATCTTGTAAAACTTATGTTGTGCTCAGTAAATCAGTTTTTCATACCTTGATAGTAAACATTATTTGATATGTTACACAGATAATAAAACAGACCCTTAAGAGCACCAACCCACCACCATTTTCAGGTTGAGCCCTAGCTCCCTTTCAAAAATTGCCCAATCATCATCATCACTCTCTGCTTTACCACCAAGCATAACTCATATCCACTTCTAAAGCTTTCTACCCTTGGTAACATTTTAATTAGCTTCATGTATTTTTGGATTTTATATATTAAAGGGCAAGAAAACAACTTAGAAATACAAAAAAGTAAAACTTCAAAGTTAAAATTTTCTTAGATGCACATGTAATTCATAATAAAAATCAACAAAAACACTTGTATCTGTAATTTCCTTAATACAACACACACAAAAATCAGCATCCAAGTACATGTATACAAACAATGAAGCTTTTGTGGCATCTAAGAGTATGTTGTGCCCCATGGAATGACTAGCTTAAAGTATGTTGGTAACAATGAATTCATTGTTAATCACCTCAGTTAATGGAGAAACTAACAGTGAAAAATCTTAATCAGAAAAGATGGTACCCAAATCCAAAATTTAAAATACCCACAACTTCCCTAGACTTAAACTAGACTTGGTCATGAAAATGAGATAATTGTAGTAATTAAGAAAATCAATAATAAAATTAAATTTTTCAGAAGTACTTCTGAGAATTAACTGTTCTAAGCTCACATGAAAGATTATCAGGGAGTTGCTTAGAGCAACAAGTGGGCTGTTTGCACCTGTGGAATAGTTTTCAGGGAGTCATTCTTTAGGCGAGCTTCACTTAAGCAGGTTGTTTGTTAAGCACAAAGCTCCTCAATGGGCTATTTGTGCTATGCCCACAATATGTATCAAAACCTGGTTTTTAACATAAGACTTCAGACTTACTGCTGAGCCACTGAGGAGCCAGCAACTTAGGTAGTAGGATGTTTAATGAAGTTAAGATATTTTATATAAAAGGTTTAAGCAGGTTGTTTGTTAAGCACAAAGCTCCCCAATGGGCTATCTGTGCTATGCCCACAATATGTATCAAAACCTGGTTTTTAACATAAGACTTCAGACTTACTGCTGAGCCACTGAGGAGCCAGCAACTTAGGTAGTAGGATGTTTAAGGAAGTTTTAAAGATATTTTATATAAAAGGTAAGAAAGATTTAAGGATAAACATAGTAGGATCAAGAATATGCTTAAGTTACTATTACTATAATGTAAGGAGCAAAGTAGATGATTTGAGGAATAGAGCTGAAATGGAGGACTGATATCACTGGATTACTGAAACTGCTATATTTAGAAAATGCTGATAATAGGAATTTTAAAGTTAATTTTTATAACTACAGGAAGACACATGGTTAAATCAGAATAATTAGTGAAATTTGATAAGTTGACTACTCATCAACAATTTAGATTCAAATAATAAATTATTCTTAAGAGAGTTAGATAGTTTGAATGATTGAAAATAGTAATAATTTTAAACATTAATTTCAATTAACTGATTATTTCATGACACTAATTATATAATCAATGCTTGTAGTAGTCAATTATGTCAATTACTTGCTCAGCACTGCTAGGGGATTTGGTTAAAAAATAAATTAAGAAGGGGCTTATGAGAAGCAACTGGCTGGTAATGTCAAAAACTAACATTGGGAATTTTTATGCATATTAAAAGGCAAGTAAAATTTTAGAATGGGAATTGCTGATGGCAATATAACAGTTTGAGTATTGAAACAGTAAAGATGATAAACATTTTATTCTCTTCCATTTTTACTAAATACCAGCAATATTCCAGACCATTTGATAGGAAATATTGGAATTGAACTGAATCATGTAGACATTAATCCCTTGATGGCACAAATTGCAAATAAACAAAGTACCAGAACCAGACAAGATTTTCCCCTATAGTTTTAAAGGAGGACAGAGATAATTATGCAAAAGTCTTTCTTTCAATTCTGGTAGAAAAGCAGTGTTTGATTAGGTGTCTGTGGATTGGAGAGATGCTAATGTAACTTCTATTTTTAAAGGGATTTGCCCTGGATATTATAAGAAGTTTTACATTTGTAGTGGGGAAATGTCTAGTTTGACAAAGAAAGCTTTACAAAACCATGTTGTGAAACACATAAATGAAAGCTAAGATGGATTCAACAAAGAGAAATCTTCCCTTCCTGCTGTTACCTTTTTCTCAAGGCTGTTAATCGTTACAAAGATGAAGGAAAGGTTTTAGATTTCCAAAACGTTTTTGTTAATGTAGAACATTAAATATTAACAGAAAAGCATATCGGTACCAGTTGAAAAAATAATAGTTAGTTGGCTTGTAATGTTGTTGGTTGGGAGCAAACGGTTTGTTAACAATGGAATTAAGTAAACTAAACCCTTGTTACTAGTAGAGTACCTCATGGGGTTGAAGCCTGAGCATTTGCACTTCTTTGCTTATATAATCACATTGATAGGAGCATAATTAGTAAACTAACAGTTTCCTGATGGCATTAAATTCTTGGGTATTTCCAGTTGTAACACTACACACATGCTACCTATGCAACTACATGAGGCTCCAAAGCAGAGAGGTGGCAGCTACTGTGCTGACAGTTACTTTTCACTGGTATCTCAAGATGAAACTTGCAAGCTAGTTTGAGGTTAATAGAAATATTAAGAAAAAACAGTCACAATTGTTTTAATGTGATTAAACTGTGTAAGATTTTCATAATATTGAACTTCACAGGACACTTCACTGAACAGAGAACACTCGGTATCCCCATTACTAAGCATTAGGAATTGAACCCAGTGCAGACATTTCTAATTCGTACTTGTTTTAAATTTACTCAACAATCATCCAAGGCGATTTGACTCAACACCTTTTATGATAAAAGCAGATTAATCCTAAAACAAATCTTAAAGTTCTGTATCACTACTGTAAAAATGTTTTGTAAAACTGCATTTAAGTACTATTATTATTAATGCCAAAATATCAAAAAAGTTGTAGTATGTTAGAGAATGGTTATAAAGATTTCAAATTATTTTAGTTCTCATTAGTCTTTAGCACTAAGGTAATAACTTTTTCTTTTTTCTTTTTTTTTTTTTTTATTACTAATTTCTTTAGTTCTACACCTTAGAACTAGAACTTGTCTCAAATAAGAGTCTCATGTGCTGAGTTGTACTGTTGCAGACGTGTGGTATAGTAATTAGTATTATAGTTTATGTACGACATAGTAAAGTTAGAAGTTATAAAAGTATTTCAATTTTATTATTTGCCTAAACACTAGCTCGATAAACGACCAAATAAAACGCTAATATTTACTGATGATTTAGCAATGTAAATTTTAATATATATACGTAGTCGTAAACACAAACACACTGGTTAACACTAACAGTACAAATTGTAATACATGTCAAGTTTAACTTAAGTTCAGAGAAGTAATATTTAAAAACAGTAAATTATAAACTTACCACAAATATAAAATTGAAGGCGAATAATAGATACTTCACGACTGACATCCCACCTTGCACCATTTTGTCAATTTTGTGGGTAATACGATGGCGTTCGCAGTAAAAATTTGAAGTAAAAATAACTATTAAACTTTAACTTATTTCTTCTATGACTGTTTGAAATAGTTTAGTAGTTATAATTGCAGCACCCCAACAATAAGTAACCTACTCTTCTCACACGTATCGATTATACCTTAAATGTTTATTCCTGTTATTTCAAATTAATTATCAATCGCTTACTACCACTTTCACACGCCCTTCTTATATTATTACAAATAAAGACGAAGGCGTATCTTATAACTTATAGTTTGTCACATTAAATGGTATCCCTACGCAGCGCTATTTTTCCTTTTTTTAACTCCAAGCTTACAGGAAAACTGTTTCATACATTACAAATTGGTTTGCATAAACTGGTATTATTAAACCAAATTTTATTGTCAAATAATTTCAAGACTACATCTAGTTTGGTGATCTATTTATTTTAGCGTTTGAATACATCAAAATTTAACTGATGAAACATGCCACGTAAAAGACGTCATGTGAGTACTTTCAACAGCCTATTTCACAAGAGGTAATTTTTTATATACTTACACTGTTTTATCTACTTTGTGTCTAAAAATGAGTTTGAAGGCTGAATAGCAAAATTTTAATGTTATAATTAATAATTATTATTATTTAATAGATAGGGTAGCGTAGTTTTAACGAACAATCAAGAAAGTATTTGTATTTATGACAAACCTGCTAAGGTTATCTGCCGCAATACCTAATTTTGAAATACTTAACCAGAAGGAAGACAGACTCTACCACCCATTTTTTACGCTAAGGAATTGGCTGTCACTTTTGTAATGCACCCACAGATAAAAGTGTGATATCGCACTGTTTCCAATACAATTTTTTCTGCTGACCTGTATCCTGGTGCTTCTAAAGGTCCGCATTGATAAATGAAATATATATTGCCGATGTTTGCTATTTTATCTGTTGTATTTATATATTTGTGTTGTAAATAGGTAATACTTTGATTGAATAAGTAAGTCTTAAACAAACAAGATATTGATAGTGTTTATTGTTTATATTATTTTCTCTTTTTTTTTCTGATAGGGGATTGGTGCTCTATCAGCTACACGGTTGTTGTTCACGAGCACTTAGTTAGTGATCAGTCGTTCAGATGAGACATTTTATAAATTAGTGATAAGCTTGTACTATCAGCTAAAGAACGAGTCTCTAGGTTACATCATTCACCGACAAGTATCAGACGATCGTATCTAGAAAGGTATGTGTGGATGACCCAGGTACTTGAACTGAGGAAACAAAATGCGACAAGAAACATTATGTACAAAAATTCAAAATACACATAGTTTTACTATGTGCTTGCACAAATGTAAAAATTTACGAATAACAAGGAACCATGTAGTCATTCAAAGCTGCCTTTGCACAACCACCTATGAGAAAAGTAAATATTTAATTTTACTCTTTATTTTTCAAGAAAGCATAAATCGGCCTCTTAAACTCCTGAAAAATGCTGTCCTCATTCGCTGCCAACAGAAACTCATTCAATAATTCAGTCACCATGTTAGAAAAATAAAACTGTCTTAACTGGAGCCTAGACTTTTCCAAATCTTTAACTTGTTTCCTCTTGTCCTATTACCTTCAGAATATGACACAAAGAAATTAGATTCCTTTGCCGCCCAGTGGCGCAGTGGTATGTCTGTGGACTTACAGCAATAGAAACTGGGTTTCGATACCCGTAGTGAGCAGAGCATAGATAGTCCGTTGTTAGCTTTGTGCTTAATTACAAACAGATGCCTTTGTCCCATCGATCCCCCAAATAATCTTGTAAACTTGAATGAGATTTAATAAACTTTCTTAAATAGAAGATCAAAACTGTACACAGTATTCCAACTAATTACCTCTTTTGAACTTTAATTCATATTTATGTAAATACACCTTAAAATTCTATACTAATGTTACTACTAGAAAAATAACACTGTTTTGATGTGGTGAATGTTTTATCAATCACTTAGCTAATATTAATTTATTCAGTCACATTATTGGTGTGGTATTTTAACCTGATTTCCCGACAAGTGTTTGATAGAATATCCCACACATAACAACAGTTTCGCCAAAGAATTTAAGAGTTTCTGACAGAACTAATTTAACTGGATTTTCCTTTTTTAGATGTGAAATTAATGAGTCCGAATAACTTGTTAAGAATCCACAAAATCATTGTTACTGAAATAAAATAGAAAGCAGAAACACGGTGCTCGTACCTACACGGACAAGCGGACAGTCCTTCCTCTATCAGACTGCGTTTAGTTCTTAATCATCCTCTCTCGCAAGATCGACTACAACCGAACTAAAAATGATCATCTCCAAGAAGTCAAATCCTTCCTATAGATCGTCTAGTAGATGATTGCGTACTCAAATCTAGAATTCATAAAAGATAGAAGTCAAAGATGTTTGCACCATTAAGTTAATTAATGGACCTTCTCGTCAGAACAGGTAAAGTGAAGAGGATTCTGTGCTGCTAGCACATACAAAGTTACACCCATTTTCCACTCTGATAACAATGGTACAGCACATCTTTCTGCACTTGCAACTGTTTGTACAAATGCCATAGGTTTCACATGATTGTACTATGATCCTCAGTCTTAGCCTGTCGTTCTTTACCTTGTTGTACCTTTAACAAGGAATTTTCAGTTATTGTTTGTTTGTTTTTTTATGGCAGAACAACTAGGATTATCTGCCACTGTCCCCTACCTTTGAACTACTGACCGAAGAGAAGGCAACCGGCCGACAGCACCCACCACCAATTCGTAGGTTAATCTTTACCAAAGAATAGTGGGATTACCTGATGCATTATAATGCCTTTACGGCTAAGAAAAGCGAGTATATTCGGCGTTGGGTTTGCGAGTCGAGCGCCCTAACCACCAGGCCATGCCAGGCCTTTCAGTTAGTAAACACAACAAAAATCACATTTAAGTTCTATAACTGAAAGGCAGCACATTTATACGTCAAAAACAAGATCTATTTTTGGTATCAAATAATAATTTTATTTAATTTGTGTCAGGCTGACTGTAGAATATTCGACACTATAGAAACTAACAAAGGTTACCGCGCCAGGAGCAGCATCTATTTTGTTCCTAGTTCGCGTGAGTGACGGGACGGCATTAGTGCGTATGTCATTCGCTTGCACCAACACAGTAGCAAAGGGAGATGGAGTTAAAATGGTTGGCAAACTCATAAAAATTAGAAAATAAATAAAGTAAGAGAGTTTCAGAATCCCTCTGGGACATACCCAAGAACCCCTAATAGCGCTCTTTATGAAAATCAGAGATCGTTCAGTTGCAAAATTTTTCGTCACGGACAAACAGAATACAGACAAATCGTGTTAAAGTATAACTATGAAAAAGTTATATACAAATATATGTTACATGTTACTATTTCTTTTGGACAACACGTCTAAATAAATATTTTAGTTGAATTTATTTGAGGAAACTTGTACTTTTTATTAAAGATGCAGATATGTTTAAATTAAAAAGTTATTATTTAAAAATGTATTTATCACTTACCATCTGCACGTGTAAATATTGTTTTTCGAACGCTATAATGTAATAGTGGAGTATTCGTACTTACCTTAACAGATTATAAGCTTGGAAACGTTCTCACGGGTAGAAAGAAAAAAGATGCAACTGGTACTCAACAGATTATACTGTAAATATTTAGAACAAACTCGTAGATTTGTCAACAAACGATTCTGAAGGTTGAACATATTTCTAAGAAATTGTATACTGAGCTCAACAGTTTCAATCGTTTGTACTTTTTATATCAGTCTTGTTCATTTCATTTATCCTCCATAAAACTGTTTTAGAGAATCGAAGTTAAATACATGTAAAAAATATTAAATCACAAAGAATACAGTGGTATGTCTACGGATTTACAATGCTAGAAACCAGGTTTTGATATCAATATTGGGCAAAGCACAGATAGCCCATTGTTCAGTTTGTGCTTAACTAACTGACAAATAACAACTATTTATTGGATTATATAGCTAAACGCCAATTTCTGTACTGAATCAGATAGTTAAGTGAAAAGAATTCAAGTAAAAATTTATTTAGCTGACAACTTTTTTTTATCTTAAAGTCTATGAAATAGATTGTGACTAAATATTATTCCAATTAGAAAAGTGTTACAACGCGGCCTTAATTAATCAGTTTGTTAATTTATTGTTTTACGTTTCTTGTGATAATGTTATTTCAATAATCGACAGAGCTGCCATCTTTTAAAGCCAAAGGTAACTAAACGTGAAATTTGGCTATGTGTTTCGAACTTAATAAAACTGTTTTTTGTTTGTTTGTTTTTACTCTTATACATTTTGCACAAGAAAATTTTGAAAAGTATCATTCATGAAAAAATTTTTAGTTTTTTTACAAATTCTACGAAATTACGTATATGTGATATAAAATATGAAATGCATTGTTTATTTTGAGTATTAAAATTGTTTAATATTAAAAGTATTAGCTGGTTATGCTAAAATTTCTTGTCTAATATAAGCTAGTATGCTTCATATTTTAGCATAAGCCAATCCAACATTGTTTTCACATTTGAATTTTCAATATTGGACCTAAAATATTGTTGCGTCAGCGAGGTCACGTGACTAGTGTCACGCCACCTGCTTTCTAGAACTATCCCGTTCCTTCGGGAGTGCTCTAGCATTTACTAGATTGGGGGGGTTGTCTGGTATATATAAGATGGTCACGGCGTGACGGAATAATGTGTGTGTGTAGACAGTGAGTAATTGATCTGCAGTCAGAGAGTATTATTGAAGTTGAGC
>NW_013665685.1:455871-499375 GCF_000517525.1 Limulus polyphemus
AGCGCGATTGTTGGAGTTAAGTGTATCGTAAAGTTATATTCGGAAAGAATAAACCAGTTTTATTAAGTAAGGACTTGTGTCGCTAAAGTTTTGTCGGAACGAATTTACGGAAAATCAATTAACGACTGGAGGCGTAACAATATGGACGATTTACAGTGGTGGGCAGAGCACAGATAACCCATTGTATAGCTTCATGCTTAACAAAACAGAAAAACAAAAACAATACTCAAATATAAAATGATTACTAGAAGGAAAATGCCTAAAAACATTTCCTTCTTACTGTATGTTTATGTGCATGCAAAGCAGGACTAATGAGTTAAAGTCATTTCACTTTTACTGTAGTCGCTAAAGGCATTTAAAATGGAAAATGCAAAACGAACAGCACTATGGGCGTTTTCTAAATGTATAATTGATATATTTAATAAAGGCGAGTTTAAGACAAGTGGCTAAAATTCAAATATCTTCTTCCGTTTGATACGTCTTAAAATGTTTCCTTGTGCCTCTCTCACATTTCTGAAAACATTGATAAATTTATCTTGTTATTATTCTAAGCTATAAGTAGCATATTAAAAAAGCAAGCTAGGGAACTGGATAAACCATAATTCTTACATGTATGTTTATGGAGAAACAATTTTTAAGTTCTAGTGTATTTCTGAATAAAATGTAATTATCAATTATACGTTTTTTGAAGTTTCATGATATTAAATTTAATCTGGCAGCTTTTGTTTTATTTTATAATACTCCTTGTAAAATATTACATGTATATATTTGAGTTAACATTAAACATCTTTGAAATACTAAATACAAAATGTGAAATGCTAGAACAAACGACTAAATATTTAGGTCATTTTTTTTTAGGAGGTTAAGCTTGAAAACTGTTTTTCTTTTCGCTCAAGTCGTCTTAGAAACATTAATTTTCTTTGGAATCAACATAATAGTTAAAAGTTAGAGAAGTTAATAGTATGCATATTACCAAATTGATAGCACACCATGAAGTTTTCTAAGCTATAAGCCCTTAGTGGCTCAGCGATAAGCTTAATGGCTTATAATACTGTTGCGTCAGCGAGGTCACGTGACTGATGTGGCGCCCTCTAGGTTCTAGAACTATCTTGTTCCTTCATGAATGCTCTAGTATTTACTAGATAGGGTAGTCTGGTATATATAAGAGGGGGACAACGTGACGCGGGGATGTAATGTGTGTGTAAAGATAGTGAGTAATTGAACTGCAGTCACAGGGTATTGTTGAAGTTAACGTTCGTTCATTATAGTGTTTGTTTTAGCGCGAATATTGAAATTAAGTGTATCGTAAAGTTATATTCGGAAAGAATAAACCAGTTTTATTAAGTAAAGACTTGTGTCGTTAAAGTTTCGTCGGAACGAAGTTACGGAAAGTTAATTAACAAACGGAGACGTAACAATATTAATATTCGAGATTCGATTCCTGATATGAGAAAAGCACAGATAACCCTTCGTGGAGTTCTGGGCTAAACAGCAAACAAACAAATTCGATTTTAAATGAAACTGTAAGAAATTTTTGAAATTAATGTTTCCATTATAATACAGTTAGCTAATCAATTTTACTGTTATAAAAAAACAAAAAAAAAGAATGTATTAATTTCACAGCAACGCTCCAAAATAAACAAAAACAAATCTCATTTGTTCTTTCTCGTAGCTTCCAGTGACTCAACAGAAAGTTCACGGGTTCGCTACTAAAAACCGTAATCTATCGTGTAGCTTTGTGCATAACAAATAAACAAACAACCTTTTCCTTAAATAGTTAAATCGACTGATTTCTCAAAAACCTACCAACCTAAATTTTTATTTGTATTCTTCGTTATTGAGAAACAATATATACACACACAGGCGTTCTTGATAATTTGAAATACTTGCTTACTTTTTAAATATTTCTTAGTTGAATATTTACTGTTTTGTATAATTGTAAGATCGGGAACAATTAGCTAACGTACTAAAATTAACATCCATTTTTTACAACCACAAAGATTCAAAATGTTATCACCAGAGGGAAAATGAGTTCCAAAATGGCAGCGTTAGGATGTTGGAAGAGAGGTACTTATTTGTTCACGTTATATAAATTGTTATACTTATTACCGATTTGATATTGTATTCGTAGACTTGTAAAAATGTAACTGTAATATAATATAATAACTTGATACATTATTAATTTGTTTATAGTGTCCATCTCCATTATTTATAAAATAATCCCAAATTGTAATGATTCTTCTATTTAGCTTTTTAATGTTAGTAATTAATAGTTTAACTTTAAATTAAACTTAAATTTTAAATTCAAATTTCAATTAGATATCAGAGTTTAGTTTTCTAATTACATTACATATAAATATAGTACTGTGAGGAGTGATGTTGACACAATACTACAGTTTACTAGTATAATACTAAATAATATCAATTAATTAAAATTATTAACGATCGCGTACTCTACTCATGACTAAATGAAAGTCTGGGAAATATATGTATCTTTGGACAGTTACTGTCAACAAGAAATCATTTGATTCTTCATTTTTAAGACTATCCTTTTACACCCACACACACGAAGAAAAGAAAGGTAGAAATAACAATTATAAGCAAAACTTTTACATTTTCAAGAATTCATTGACATTTCTCTTAAATTCAAGATTGTAATAGCTTAAGATGCTTGCTACCACTCCTGCTAGTGACAACTCATTCCTTAAGCTTATCAAACTATTAGTATTATAAAAATTCACTTGTCTTAACTGGAACCTAAGACATCTTTTCCAGATCTTAGAATTGTGTCCATTTGTATTCGGAATCCAACACAAAGAAATCAACTTCCAAAAAATGGGATGCATAATTTTTGGCATGTGTATCTTGGAATGCATGGGCAAAAAAGCTAGAACAACCACTGATGAAGAATGACATCTTAACTGAAATAATATAGACGAGGAACCACACCATAAAAGTCAACATAGTCTAACCAAGAAAGTTTTGGCACTCTAAGAAGAATATATTGTGTAAAATGTGTCATTCAGATTCACAAAATGTTAGATTCATGGACAAATTGACATACGAAATGCAGTTTTACAAAGAAGCATAAACTATCTTGGCTTATTTTACATTTTCAACAGTCACAGTGAACATTTACATAAGTTTGTTAGAATAAATATCCTCATACTTCCCATAGATTTTTACATCCTTAGGTTAAATTACAAGCCTTTTGACAATAATTTATAAACACAGTATATAAAGTTTTTTATATAGTTAAACTAAAACTATGCTGAATCACATTTGGAATGCAGTTGCCATCAAAGTTTATGTGCTCATAAACATTATACCTATTATTTTAAGTTATCTTTTATAAGCTTTAATGCCATCTTAAAATTTGCATTTATGTAAAAGAGAAACAAAAGTATTCAACATCATTAAGGATTTCAACATTTATGATTTAAAAGACAAAAAGTAACATGTAATTAGATGTTGAAGTTCATTATATCTGTAATATATGTATTTCAGGTCAAGATATGTTTTTAAGGGACTCCAATTTTTTGTATAAAAGAAATGTCCAATTATCAGTCCAGTAGTTGACATGTTTCTAACTTTAATATTTAGTTTCAGGCTTGCACAAATACAAGTTTTTCTCTGTTTTTGTACTGAATATATGAAACATTGTAATCCAGATTTCTAAAAAATGTTAGGACCTGGTACTGTTCTGAATTTTACATTGAATGATATTTAAGTAAAAATATAGCAGTTAGACTGAACACAATATTGGTTTTTGCTATTGTAAAGAAAAAAGTAACATTTCTTAAATGTTTTCAAGAACTATTATAGGTTTTTGATTTTGTTTAAAAATAAAATCTGTAATGCATCTTTGATGTAGCTTATTCAACTAGATAGTAGGCATATAAATATAATTTAAGGCCAACAACCGGCTTGTTGGTCTCTCTAGGTAATTCCTTACACTAAAGTAAACTTTCAAATGAAAATAAAACACTCAAAGTCTGCCCTTATTATTAAAATAGATATGAAGCCTTTCCTTAAACTCCCTAAATTAACTACATCTACCACATCTGAAGGTAACCTATTCCATAGATCAACCACCATGTTAGATAAGTAGCTGAAGATTACTCCTACCCTGCCAAATTTTATACTTGGGTCCCCTAGTCTAACCATTCTCTTCATTGTGTATGAAAAAAAGGTGATACATCAACATAATTAATTCCCTTAACAATCTTAAATACCTCAATTAGACCCCCTCTAAATTGTATATTTTCAAGAGAAAATTTCAGAGACCTTAACTTCTCTTTGTATGACAATTTTTACATCCTAAATATAATCATAGTAGCCCTTCTCTGAACCTTTTACAACAATTTAATGTCCTTTCTACGGTAAGGAGCCCAATACTGAACACAATACTTTAAATGTGGCTTAACCAGTAACATATAATATGAAATTATCTCTTTAGATTTGTATTTATTGTTTCTGTATATACAATCTAAAATCCTATTTGCACTGCCACTAACAACAGTACATTGCTTGGATGGCCTAAGAGACTTATCAATTATAACACCAAGATCCTTTTCTTCCATAAAAATTGTTAAGATTACTTCCATCAAAGTTATACTCATAATTCAGATTAAGATATTCCACGTGCATTACCTTGCATGCACCATAAGTAAAATCCATCTGCCATATATTTGCACAGCTCACCATATTACGCAAATCCTTTGTAAAGCAGCAGCAAGCAACACTCAAACCTTAATATCTTCAGCAAGATTAACTCAATGTGTACTGGCTCACTTCATTGGACCGACACTGTATTGGAGAAGAAATATTGACTATAATTTCGAATGCACTATATGTATTGACATGAAATGTGACAAGCGTTTCATAAAATGTATAAAACTTTTGCAAACAAAAAATTTGATGAGGTACAAAGGTACTTGTACTCAAAATATGTCTGTGAATTGTTGGCATCAGTCTGACTCAGACAATTTGGAGAACAAAGTGATTTTTCATGTGAAGAATAAAGATACTTTTGTCCATAGTATGGTTTGTATAACTTCTAAAACCTCTGAAATGCGTATCTACAGTTTCTTCAATATCCCTATATACTGTATCTGGTATTTACTCTCCTCTACCACAAACTGTTGCTAAATCAGCAATGTAGAGTAAAACGAGTAGTTGATAACTCTGACATAAAATATATAATATTATGGTGAATGGTACTCCGTAAAAGGTCACGGTTTACACACTTTGACCATCACCTGTGCACATAGGGTTATATAAGTTATTGATCATTCCTCATCTATGTCAGTGATGTAAATCAAAGAGAGCAAAGATCCTAACACTGAGCCTTTTTTTCCTTCTCTTTACTACTTTGGTCCATACCACGACTACAGCTCTGTCCCTCCTTACTTGGTTTTTCTGCTGCTGGGACTTATTGGGTTGGAATGCTCTCCTTTCTAATTACCACCTCCCTGTTTCTTATAGTGATCTTCATCAGGCTCTCCTTCTTTGCCTGGAAGTTTTCAGTAGTATTCCTGATTCACTGGAGACCTGGGATGAAACAGTCCAGAATCATTCCTCATTATCTTTTCTCATTTTCCATCTTTCTCAACTTTGCCATACCCTTCCCATTCCAGCTTCTCAGCCTTTCCCTTATTCCCATCTTCCTACTTTCCAGTCTCGGGTTTATCACTGGTGTCTACTTTGTTGGGTCAGGCCAATGGATGCCCATCTGTCTCACTTTTGTAACTCTTATTCTCAGTTTTCTGCAGATAGGTGGATTCTTCAGGTTCTCACCCATGGTCTTTCTCTCCATTTCTCTTATCTTCCCCCTCTTACCATTTCCTTTTCTCCTTCCTCCTATCCAATCTGTCTTCAACATCTCAGGAATGTGGTCTCATATCTTTAGGCCAAACACACAATCAAGAGATTTACTCCCAATCACTGGGTTTTTACTCTCACTTCATTTGCGGCCCTCTAGAATACTGAGGACATCTCACTTCTCAACTGGTTTCTGGTTGTTTCACAGTTCTGGGTGTAAAATTTCTTTTCTCTCTGGTGGTCTTTTTCACACAGTCTGTGGATGACCAAGGTTGACATGTTGAATGCCTTTGTATGTATCCCGATTGCCCCATCCTCTTGACATTTTCTATGTTTCATCCATTGGAATCAATTCTATGCTCTTACCTTTGGCATAACCTCAGTGCTTTGTGTCTTCAGTGGATAACTAGGACCTTCATGAACTGAGGCTGAGATTCCATTTCTACATGGACAGTTAGCTTCTACTTGCCCCTTCTTGGGAAGTGTCTTTCTCTCGCACCTCTCTTTTTCTGCAGAAGGATGCTTGATTGGAATGGCTTGTCAAGCTTTCTAAATCCTTTCTTGTGCCCACTTAGTATTTAGTACCTCTGGGCATTTTCATTAACTTTCATCTTAGTCAGGATCCACCTTTCATTCTTCACCTGCGGGCCATGAAATTTATGCAGGGCTTGACATTAATGGTTGTCCAATTGCCTGGGACAAGTCAAATCTATGTTCATTCAACTGAAAAATCATATTTACTTGCTTGATCAGACAAGTAAGTTGACCCTTTTGCTGCGATGTTCAAATATATCAGAACAAACATATATACCTGGTAACTGCAAAATTTGGATTTACCCCACGGCTTCCAAAAAAAGTTTCCTTCTACTGCGTCGTGCCGGAACATCCCTGCATCCTTCAAAAAACCTCCATATTTGTGTGCATGCTGCTATCTGTGTGCTATGCCATGAAACACATTTTTGTATATAGTATTTTGAGTAATACATATTTTTCAAGAAACTTAATTACCTGTAATTTACAATTTGCATAGTATTTTGTCTGTAACTACCATAATGTACACTGAAGGATTATTTATAAAAATAAAAACAATGTAAAAAATACAAACTTTTATTTTGCATTTCAATACTGCCAATCTTGCAGGAATGCATTTAACATCTGTATAAAGACTCTTTCTTTATATCTTGGATATTGTTATCGATATATTTATAGTGTTATCTATCTTTATATTTTGTAATAATTTTGACCTCTTATTGATTTAGTTATACATATAATTTGTCATTTATTGAAGAATACTTTCATCTTATTTTCCTTATTTATGTATTAAAATCAAAGATATTTCACTATCCATTGTGGTTTTCAAGGAGAATTAATGTTGGTTATAGAAAATACAACATCTTTTGATGTTGTATAAGTAGTATAAAAGGGTCAAATCCATGATTTTATTTTGTGGTGGATAATTGATCCTTTTCAGCATGAAAATTAATTGCACAGTGAAAGGGTTAAAGTGTTAAAGTAATGAATGAAAAGAAATGTTCTTTGAATCGATTCTAATTGACTGAAAATTCTGTTATGATCTTTCTTTACTACTATTCAATTTAGTGATTTTTTTCTGTTTACATTTAGTAAAGCTATGAAGATTGAACAATTAGAACACGTTGAGATATTTTTAGATAGTCGATCATGCAAATTGAAACGTGACTGACTTGGTATTGCAATCCCTGCAATATTCTAAATGAAACATAAAGATGTTTTATCTTTTATAAGGTTAACTGGTTAAAAATATATTAAAGAGTGATTTTTTTTTGTGTACTTAAATTTAAGTCTTGGTATTAGTGGCATTTTTTGCAATATAAGGTTTGTATTGCTATTAGGTTATGGTAATAGTAAAGATGGCAGTACCAAGCCTGATATTAGGTCTGGTTGCCTAGCAACAGTGTTAAGATAAGATTTCATATTTGAATACGTATAAATGGGATGTCATGGCATCTCAGTTAACTCTTGCTAGGTTTTTCAAAGGAGTTTTTTCTGACACTAAGGAAGTTTATGAAAGGAAAAATGATGATGAAAAAAAAGGAAGTCTTTTGAACTTGTGGAAAAATGATTTGATGGACCTGAAGATTTAGAGAATGGAATGATATATTTAAAGAGATTGCTGGTGTAACATCATTTAAAAGTGTTAACAAAACCTACAGAATAGACAGCATTAGATCTTATTTTGCATCTTCCAAACATTTATTGTGTGATGAGGCTCATCAAAAATCCAGAAGAAAAGTAGCAAATGATTATTTTGAAGGACCAATTGATCATGCATTGAGAAAGCTTGGAGAAAAAAAACTTTAATTTCCTATATGTTTAAAACTGCCTATTGTGTAATAAGTGATGTCAGTCACCCTTTATGCAATACTTTAGAAATTGCAGGTAAAAAATAGATTGTTCAGATTTAGCATGTCTTGTTTTAAGATTTACATTTGTTATGGGAGATCTTCTTGAAATAGTGAGTACTCTGAGTTTAAGCATCCAAAAAGATGGTGCTGCTTTCATTGACTTTCTAGATTAAAGCAAACATATAAAATATGCACCTGCCTAACTTCAGCATAATATTTACATAGAATGCTGGTGAGATTTCTGACATTGTCATTCACAGTAACTCTCTGCAGTGTAGTATTCTTTGCTTACCTTTACAGCTCCTTTTATTATGTTTTTAAGTACTGTTACTATCCTTTTCTGCAATGAGTCTCTGCAGCTCTTCAACTGAAGTCTTATGCCATAAGATATTTCCACATTCCTTTAAATGAGTTCCAGCAAATTGAAATAAGACCTAAACTAATCAGTGTATTTTCACTGAATTGCAAAAATTGTTGTCTGCAAAGTTCTATTGTGACGTTAAACATGCGTGGCAATGGCCTTGACAACTGGACAACATTGATGTGATTTATTGACTGGCTTTTCAAGGCACCAGTTCAAATGTTTCATACCATGTGATTCATGCTCAGCCAATGACAGCAAATAATTCATGCTAAGGGTAGAAGAATATGTTTTGTGATGGTGCTAAACCCATGTCTGATCAGGAGCATTGCCTGTTATAGGTAGTATTTAGCAAGGGACTTGTTTGTGTACATTGTATTCAAAATTTAGGACACAGTCTTTAAGAAGAAAATGTTTTCCAGCATTTATCATAAGTTTATTGTTCAGGGTTTTGTAAAACATATTTGGGGCTCTGATCTTATGAGCATGTGCCTAGTGATGTTCATATTTCTGATTCAACCTGTATATTAATTAAATTCAATAGAATTCAATAGATATTTCTGAAATTTTCTAATTTTAATTTACCTATCATTTCATATATATTTTTCTAATTTAAAAATGAAAGTTTCACGTTGCTTTCTTGAAAGGTCAGTCAGTCTGTCTAAATTTCTTTTTATGTATAACCAAAAACTCCTTCAAATTTGAAAAGCATTTTTCTTCCACAGTGGCCATGTGGCAAACTCCTTGGATGCAGGTGCGCCACAGAGGTAAAGTGAGAGTCAGGAACCCCCGGGAACCACATTTTCCTCGAAAGCTAATATTGGAGGCAACCAAACCAGTATTTCCTAAACCATCACAACCGGATTGGGAACGCTGTAAAGAAATTTCTATAACTCTGAAAGAACAACCTGTAAGTTTTTAATTTCAATAAGAAAATTTAATCTGTTTTTGCAAGATTGTATCATATGATGTCAGATCTTGTATGACAATACCACACAGTGCTAGATTTTTCAATATATACTAATTAAAGTAATTAGATATTGGTTTACAAAACACATGCATTTTACTAACTCATACATGAGAAAGTTAATGCAGAGAAACTAGTTTTGAAAGAACAAACTTCCTACATAAAAGCATTCATCTGTTATGTACCAGTTCATCTATTTCTGTTCTGGGCAGGACTACATTAGACCTACAGTTAATTTAGTGTACAGAATTAGTTTTATACTTTTTAACATGTGAAAAACTTGTGTGATGAGAAACTGACTGATGAGGATTTTAAAACTTTGTGTTCGACCTTTAATGAAAAAAAAAACTGTATTTAAAAGAAACTTTTATATTATCATTTGAAGCTGGAACTTCACATTAATTAGATGGTGAGTCAAACTTTAATGCAGATATATGTAATCATAAGTTTTTAATCTAAATATGCAGATAACTTAGAATTTTAAATAACATTGTGTAACTTTGTAATCAACATGTAAACTTAGTGCAAATGAATGTCCAGTAGAGATAAAGTTCTTAACATCGCCATCTTTCATGTGAAATAATATGCATAACTTTAATTTGTGTTTTAATTAGTTAGTGAAATATGTTGGGGTACAACAAATACAGAAAAAATAACCCTTTAATCTTCTGAGCTATAAATAAGTTAAAACAATGTTGCAGATGAGTTATGTAACACCATTTCATTGCCATGGAAAAACTGTTTAAGGTCTTCAGTTTGCAACTCAACAAAATATTAGAAAGGGCAAAGCTTGTGTTCTTTATACTCATTGATTATACCTGAGACCTTGGCTGTTCATGGCTTATAGTGTGCATGGTGGAAACCCTTCACATAACTGCAGAATTTAAACAACTGAGTAATTGATAATATAACTCTTAAAATTGAAATGTTCTATACAGCTAAGAATATAACATAATAAGTAATTCCACCTCACTAGATTCCTAAAATCATCATTACATATTCATAGAATATAAACATAATCACTTATAATGAACCCGCAAAACAATTAAGAATGTTAAGGTGTCCATGTTATCGTATAGTCTGCTAAGGACAAGATATTCCTGTGATTCACAGGTACATCCGTATGAGCAACTACTTGCTAAAGAGTTAATGAAAGAATTGAAGGAATCAAGACTGATTGCATTCTTTCACAGAAACCCAATTACTGAAGAAGAAAAAAAGAAAATACGTAATATGCTTTTCAAGCAGGTGAGTTAAGTATTAAATAATAATGAAAAGTAAGTGATAAATGGCATAACATTACCTGAACTGTATAAGGATAAGAGATGAAATTCAGAAACATGAAGGGAAAGTTTTTAAGGTGGTGGTTAGTTTCTAATTTAGAATATTGTAAAAGGAACTTCAGTCATTTGTGGTTGTGTGAATATCCATTTTTAACTGCTTTAAGAAATGTAATGTGCAGTAGCAGAGATTGCCTTGACCAATAAGGAAATTATTTCAATGTACATATAGCTTTGTTAGAATTATAATAGTTTTAGAACATTGTTTTTTTTTTGCATGTTAATGTTTTGTTTTCTAAATTGCATATTTAAAATACAAAAGAATTAAATAAAAAAAAATTAAGTAACAAAAAATAAGGTTAACTTTCATCAAGATTTTAAGGATAAAAAAAAGTAACTAAAACAAAAAATAGATTAAAAAGATATTCAATGACATGTCTTGTGACATGTTTTAATTTGACTGAGCCTGCTGGTAACTCAGTGCTTTGTTTTCAAAGCTTTGCTGTGATAATTTGTTTTGGTGTTAATCGAAGTAGCATTAAAGCAATAAATCTAAATGGCTGGGAGATTTGAATTATATTAACTTTGGATGTAAGAATAAACAGCATGTATTTGTCCTTAACAATAAACTAGCATTCTAAAAACAAAGAAGTGTAATTTTGAGCTATTTCTTAATTTTTTATGTTGGTTATGAAATTGGTCAAATGGACTTAGTTCATATACAATGTTAGGGTAGAGAAAGTATAAAGTTTTACTGAAAAAAAAAGTTTATATTCGTTTAGGATAGTCTACAGGTAATTCAAATGGAATCTGAAAACTATAAAGTGAAAAAACATGAAATTACCTTGCACTCAGACTACTAATAGTCTGACTTCATAAATTCAGACAAATCTTTAGTAAAAACACTTAATTAGAAATCAGATTTTTTTCTTGCAATGTTCATTGAAAGCTTGTCAAATTTCATGAAAATACACTTATTGCATTAAAAGTTGTATGTATAGTTTAATTATTAAATGGTGGTTACAGGGTTGGTCAAAATAACCAAGCCCATATACAGAAGGTTAAGCTGACTTAATAGACAATGTATTATAGTAGAACAGTTGTTCCTTTCTTCATAGGAATGTTTGTGGAAATTCAAAAAGAGAAGAAAAAAATCACTTAATATGATTGTTTATTTTAGAATTTTCATTTGAGGACTTATAACAACAGCACTGTCAGACTTGCTTTGAGAGGGACACCCTATGAAAGTATTCTTCATCTGATTACATCTCATAATGCTATGGTTTTCAGTCCAGAGGATCATGCTGTGAAACTGTTACAACTTGACAAGAAAATGCCTCAGTTTATTTTACTTGGTAAGCATTTGCCATATGATTGGATTGAATATATATATTCTAGCATAAATTACCAGCTGATAAGGAGTAAGATTTGAACAATTGTCATCAGTAGATTATTTTATTAGCATCTTCAGTGTGCGGTTGCTTGACATAATAGGTACAGTTAATAACATGTTTACCATTTCATAACTAAACAAAATTATAAAGCAAGAGGAGTTTAGTATGTGTAATTTCTAATGAGTTGCTTAAAAATTGGAGAAATTATTTCCTTCAAGTATGTTGATTTGCAAGGAAAGGTTTTTATATTTTAGTAAGTTAAATAATCTTAAAGTGTGGTTTGCCTTATAAAATTGGTGAGATTGAAGATTTCTACAAATGAGGTATTTATCTATTGTTCTCTAAAATAAATCAATTAAATGAAGTAAGACTTGTATGAAACAATTTTATTGTATTCTATATTGAAAATTCAGTTTTTACTTCTGCTCTGCTGAAACTTTTCCAGCATTTCTGTGAATAAAAAAGTCGATTTTTAACATAAAAATATAATATAAACAGAGTGGTTACCTTTGTTATCAGTGCTCTAGCAAAATATAGTGAAAAATGCAACATAGTTCTTAAGCATTTCACTTTTGTACAGTTAAGATTGTCACAATGTATTGTCATTCTATTGATCATATCTTATTTATAATTACTTAAAAAAAAAAATTACAAGATTATAACATAAAATATCTCAAAATATAAAATATTTGTTAAAATAAAGTTATTTAATGCATTTCTTACTGGAAATTTCTTTATTTTGAGTAAAATCATCTATTGATTAACAAATGAAAATCCTTGGAGGACCTGACTACACTTGAGTGGGATATAAATTGGTAAGAATGTGTGGTAACTGACAAGAAAAATCTGACAACTCATTCTGTTGTGAAAAGCTTAACAGGAATGGTAACAAGAATTTCACTCAGCATTATAATAAACCTGTGTACTATGTGTATACATTCAAAGTATCGGGATAAACTCTCAAACCTGTTACATGTGTCTCAAGTGTTTTCCTGTAATTTTTTTCTTCTGGGCAACTTGTTCATACAAGTCAACTCTTCTTTCAGAAATAATAGATAAGTGGAGCCTTCACAAGTTAAATATGAAAAAATATTAACACTCACTTATACTGAGGAAGAAAACTATAAAAATAACTATCCTCATTCAGGAGAAAAATATTATATTTAATTAAAATTGGTGTAAACTGAAGTGTTTCCATGTCAGGATTATAACATAATACTTTGGAACAACATGGGACCTATTGGTCCATCTCAGCTGTTCCATCCTCTAAACTAAACTAAAACTATTAATAAATAAATGTTTTAAAAAATCTTAAAGCCAACCCTTTTTGTTCATATACTTATCAAGCTTTTTCTTAAACTCACTTAAATTTACTGCCTCCGCAACATCTGAAGGTAACCCATTCCAAAGGCCAACCACCCTGTTAGAAAAATAAAACTATCGTAGCTGAAAATGATTCCTATCCTGCCAAAATTTATATTTGTGTCCCCTAGTCCTACTATACACAACCCCAGAAATACAAGTTGACTCCCTCAATGGCATCATTTGCAGTTAACCCTGATGCATAACTACAGGTATGAATATTAAGAAAACAGAATACAAAGAGCCATGCTATGAATGAATTTACCCAATATTCTCAAGGTAATACAGATGTATAATATAAGGGTGGTTAAAGTCAGTGAGTAATTGGTAGGTCACTTGCAATAACTGTTCACAGTGAATAGGATGACAACACAGTACCAGTTACATTGAAAAACAATAGTTTCTGTTAGGCCCAGGTACCCAAAACCAAAGGGGACTGTTCATGCTGTGAGGAGAAGTATGGAGAATGTCATGACCTTTAATGTTACAGGAAATGTGTAATTGTACCTCAATACCATCATGAATTATTTACGTAGCATAGGCTACAATGACAGAGTAGCTAGACAGAAGCTTTTACAGGCATTATTGTGTGTCAACAGCAGTGAGTATCATACACCCTCCTGCCTTTTGAGACACTGTTATTTTTTATGGTGTAAAGCTTCGTGTGATTCTCAGGCTGTGGATATCCACACCTTGGTTTGGTTAATATTCTCCAAAAGTTCTTTTACTGAACCATCTAGAAGTCATGATAGAGTATAGCAATATTTCTGGTATGGTCTGGGGTGCCATTTTGGGAGCTGGATGATCATGGTAGGTTGTATGTTAAGGGATGGTCACTGCTGCTTGATATATCATAATTCTTGGGTAAGGCCCTCTTTTATCTATGCCAGTGAACAACTTATCACGAAAGGCAGTGTTTTCATACTTTCTTGTTTATTCAGCTTGAATCACCAAATAATAACACTTTTATCCCAAAACAATGTACTATTAAGACCAAGTTTTCTTGTACATTTTAAGACTATTATGTGCTCCTAACAATTAACTGGTTTTAAGTTTTTATTGTGCGTGTTGTAATTATCCTACTTGTCTTTTACATTTGTCCATTTATATATCACCATCAGTTTCGGTTGTGTTAGGTCTCCTTTTTTTTACTTGTCTTGGTGTATATACAGAAAGTATTGCTATTGTATTACCATATTACTTATATTCACTATGAGTTAGTCACCATATTTTCTATAAACTGAAAAATTACACAAAATAAGTGAGAACTTCATTTCTAAGAATAATCATCTTGTGGTTTATATTATTGGTTTTTTTTTTACATCATTCTTAAATTATATAATTACTCTTGCAGGTGGAATTATAGACAATCGGTTACTCAGTCGAGAAGGGTTCAGAGTTTATAGTCAGCTTCCTTCATTAAAAGTGATGCAAGCACAAGTTTCTGCAACCCTTTCTATAGCAAGTGGTGGACGCCTGTCAACCTTACTCAATCACCACCAGAGGGCACTGTTCAGGAATCTAGAACAGTATTCAAAAAAATAGAGAAATAAACTTTTTTTTTTTCTGTGAGTGAGTAATGTTATTTGTACTAAAACTAGAAGTATAAATAAAGTGTATATAGATATGTTTTAGTGACTACCAAGCATTTATTCTTAAACAATGGTCACAGTTACTGTAATAATTTGAAATGTTACTGCACATTTACTCATCAGTATAAATTCATTTCATTCAATCAATCACTGAAAGATAAAGAAAAAACTGGAGTATTATTTTCAATATACTTCACTTTGGCATAGCAAAGTACAGCTTGTTGTGAAAATAACTGCTCCATTTTATATGATAATCTGTTGAGATGCAAAACTGACTGGAGAACCAAGTATTTTCTTGTAAGACTGAAAGCTTTATGGATCAATACCTAGTTATGATATTATATAAAGAATGATGGCATCAGTTTTAAAGTGTATTAGCTTAGGCATGACTGGATGTTACCTAATCTAAATGAAATGGCAGTAGTACAGCTGTAAGTATACAAAATTATTAACATTATATACATTTAAGACATAAATATACAACAGTGTATGGAGTATAAGCCTGCTATCTATTTCAAGAAAGCTTGTTGATAGGTGAAACCGTATTAACTAAAATCAGAGCTTGGCATGGGCAGGTAGTTAGGGTACTCCACTCACAATCTGTAGGTCGTGGGTTCAAATCACCATCCCAACAAACATGCTCGCTCCTTTCAGCCATGGGGACATTATAATGTGACAGCTAATCCCACTATTCATTGGCAAAAGAGTAGCCCAAGAGTTGATGGTGGGTGATGATGACGAGCTGCCTTCTCTCTAGTTTTTCACTGCTAAATTAGGGATGGCTAGCACAAATAGTCCTTGTGTAGCTTTGCACAGAATTCAAAACAAACTAAATTTAGTCTTTCACCTTTACACATTACTCAATTAACTCTACCTTATAAACTTTTTAACATTGGCTTCGACTAGTTAACGTTTATAGTCATATTAGTATACATTAATGTTAAGCTAAATCACACTTATATGTTGCAGGTCTAATTAATGTGTTTTTATTGGTCACTGGAAGGCAGGGATGGTTATACTTGACTTTCAAGGAAAAATAACTACAAATAATATTCTGCATCACTTTTATTATATTACGTTTGTAAAATGAAATAAATAAGATAACACTGCAATGAGTGAGAAGCTTATTATTTTTTAATTTTTCTTATAAAGTTCTGACAAAATTAAAGAGTAAATGACAGAATAAACTTTTGAATTTTTAAGATATCTTTCTATCTAAGAATCTTAGTCCTCGTGTATCTTCGTGCGAAATTCAAAACAAACAAACCCAAAGTCATAGCTGCATGTGGTGTTAAAAACAAGTAAGATATAAAAGCTATGGCAAAATACAAACAGTTAAGATAACTTGGAGGTTATAACTCATTTATTGTTTGCACTAAATCATTAAAAAAAACTAGTATCAGTGAAACTTGTATATATTAGTTACAGAAACCTGTTAATTCAAAATTATATGTTATCAGTTCTAAATTTTCATGTAAATATCTGTGAAACATTACTTTTTTTATTTGAAATTGATAAAAGTAAGGTTTTGTTCTCTGTATAAAGAAAAGAAAAAAATATCTAGTAAAAATAAAATTAACTGGGGCTGAAATGAATTGAAGCCTCATGAAAGAATGATTTTTAAACATTGTTGCTATTTTGTTTTGTTCATATGAATGGCTGAAACTTTGAAGGGTGGTAGGATTCTTAATTTTGAACAAAAACCAAATGAAGAAATCAGCTTTAAAGACTGACATATTAATTGAATTGTATTGATAGAAAGTAAAGACAATTTGTATGTTTTGACAACAGTATTTTGCATTTTCCCCTGGTGAGAAAAAATTAAAATCTTAAACCCTTGACAAGAACAACTCCATATTAGATTTTATCTAATGTTGAAAGTATAAAAACTTTCGCAACTTTAGTTCATGATATTTTACATGCGATGAAATAAAGATCCTCATGTAACCTATCTAGCGAAATATTCAATGGTCCCAGAGTTGTAAAATAAGCAGCTTAACATGATATATAGTATAATAAATACAATATGAAACTCCCTAAGCTATGCTTAGTTCTGTAAGGAAACTAAACAATGGTAAGTAGAAATATATGGAATGATAAAGTGATATTAACAATAATGTTGTATTAGGTTGGAAAATAAGAGTAAAGATAGCACAATCACAAGTCTAGCTCAACAGGGAGGAAGGTGAAAGTCGTGCTTTTATTCTTGGCTTTTTGCAACAAAAGTTGATGGTGGGTTCTGTTGACTAGCTGCATTCCTTCTAGTCTATCAGTTCAAAATTAGGGACAGGTAACACAGATAATCTTTGTGTAGCTTTTTAGTAATATCTGAAACAAACTGAGAAATATCAAAATACAGCATTAAGAAGATTTATAAAATTTCTAAAGTTCAATATGTTATTATCAAAGTATGTTTAATGTATATACAGATTCAGGAAAACTCAACTTAAACTTTCATATTTGAAATTGTTGGATAATATTTTTTTTTTAGAATAAAATGTGTTGAACCATTTTTGCAAGGTAATGTTTAAATAGCCTATTGAATGTTAATTTAAATTCTATAATTTGAAGTTGTGTCACTTCTAGTGGAACAGATATTAGACAAAAATGTTCACTGTCCGCAGAAATCATGAAATTTCATATATGAGGGTTTAAAGGTATCTTGATATCAAAAATTCATGGAAGCAAATGGTCAGACAAAAGCTTCCACTTCACCTTGAGAGGATCTTGGTGGATGGAGTAGGTATATGCCCCTCCCCTTTTGTCGAATAGTTGTTCTTTGAGTATTGGATTGCCCACTTGTGCCTATATGTAAAATGCATTTAATCTTTTTTTTTTTCAGCTTCACAACATATTTATTCTCTCCTTATAAAATTCCGGATCCATCTTTTGAAAACTGAGGCCCAATAAAGGTGGATGCCTTTCATTTAACAAAGTTCTGAAAATGATGAACTATCAATGTATGACATGTTTTCATTGAAAAAAATGTAATTTTTTTTCTGCTTCATAATAAAAAAAGTAAAGAACCCTAATCAAAATGATTGCTTAATACGAGAAATTTCTGTAAATTTAGGTACTCAAGCTTGATTTTCTTAGACATCATTGACCATTCAATTCACTGTATATGTTGTGAAATCTTTAATGTTGACTACTATTCTGCACTTTGACATCCACCAACAGACCCACTATCACTTTTGGAAAATAAGTCATTTGCAAAATGTGAATACATTGGTGTCCATGCTGTATTGAATCAAGTGACATTGAGTATGCTAGATTACAATTCTTAATCATATTTAGCTGATTTTTAAAAATTTACTACACATTTTGGCTAATTATTTTTTAAAACCTAAAATTGTTTTCTGTGCTGAACTTGAAAACTTATTTCACTGTCCCTATACCTTCCTTGTGTTTAGGATATCTAGCTATATTATGCTGTGAATAGTTATCACTTTCATTAATTAATAGAGTATCTGTATTTGTACTCTCCAATAAAATATTTTCAAAACTCAGTTGAGCAATAATAGTTGAAAGTTATAAACAGAGAATTTGTGTTTCAGCTTTTTTCATCAAAAAGCAGAATGCTTTAATCATGCTTACTATTACAGTGTCCTCTTATCTAAAACTGCTTTTCTTTTTTTCTTCGGGAAAGCCTTAAAATGCATTTTTCTACAGAAAGCATAGTTACTTTTCTTTCAAAGAAAGTAATTTCAAACAGTGAGACATAACCTTGCCACATACAACATTTTATATGAGTGTATTGTGACAGTGTTACTTGCCTAAATGTGCACTTGATCTTGTCTGGTGGAAAGCCACATTTCCTGATTGCTAAGGAAAGCATGTGTACTTACCATTTTATCTGAGGTTTTCTCACAATCTAAATATTATTATTATTATTCACATGATTTTCATTTTAATTCAAAAGGAGGAAGGAGCAAGTGTACTTGACTCATTATTGCAACTATCATGTTTCACTTGACTCATTATTGCAACTATCATGTTTCACTTGACTCATTATTGCAACTATCATGTTTCACTTGACTCATTATTGCAAATCTCATGTTTCATTTGACTCATTATTGCAAGTATCATGTTTCAATTACTCGTTATTGCACCAAGGCAATAATTTTGTTTTGTAGTATTTTTTAAACTTTTAAGTTTATATTATAAAAGATGTGAAGAATTGAAGGAAACTAGGTGTTTTGAGTAATAAAATGTGACATAAATATTCATGTTAAGATAGCTAATACCAAAGTAGTTATTTAAATATAAAATATCATAATATTCTCCTTTTGAAGTTACAACTTGCTTCTATAGATATTTGAAATCAGCATACCTTAAAACATCTCATGTAATTTTTTTCAATATACGCACCCAAATGCTAAGATAAATCTCATATCAGTGAAGTCATAAAAAGCAAATTTGTGTAATTTGATGTGTCTAAAGGTATGTCATAACACTAAATCTTAATTTTTTAAGTTTATTTGCTATAAAATCTATAAAGTGGATATAAAAAATACAGATTCAAAACAAAACTACAACAACATACCTTGTTTATAACTTATTCATAGTGCGGGTTAACCTCTCAGCCACATGTTTAATCAGATTATACACGTCAGTTCTGTGTATTTTGAAACTAATCTAAGATGGATTAAGAAAATATTTCCTGCAAACAAAAAAAAATAGTTCAGAAACAACGCATCACCAAAACATGATTTGGTAATAATTAGAAGAGATTTGCTGTAGGGAGATAGAAAATATAATGAACCATTACAAAGGTATTTGGAATTGTTGCGATGGCTCAGTGGTAAGTTTGAGAACTTATAACAATAAAATTAGAAGTTTTATCCTTTAAGTAGCACAATGTAGATAGCCCGTCATATAGCAAACTAGCTAAAAAGTTTTTGATACTACAGAATACGAAAGTGTAAAACAAACTTTAAATGTAGGTCAACGTATCTGAAAAAATAATGACTTTCAAAATAATTAGAAGTTTCTTAAGAAGAAGAAAACACCAAGAGAACGAGAAATAATGGAAACCATTGTTATTGCAACTAATTACTGATGACTTCTAAGTGATAGGCCAAGTATGTCCCAGTGCTTAGCATGCTGTGGGTACATTATAAAAGTAATGGTCAAATCCCACTTTTCAGTCAAACAGAAGATAGCTCAAGTGTTGACAGTGGGTGATGTTGACTAGCTGTCTTCCTTCTAGATGGATAATTTCTTTTTTGCTTTTTATTACTTATTAATTTGAACATCAAATATATATATATATATATATAATTTAAAAAATTCTGTTTGTGGAATACCAAATATATAGTTTTATACTCTGTTCTTTAACAACTTGGAGTTAAACATTTGAACTGTTATGCAGTTTAGGGTACAGCTACTACTTGTAAAGCACCACCAGTGATACAAATAGCTGTATTGAGTAATATTTTTTAATGTTGTGTATAGCAAGTTAAATATTCTGTAAAATGGTGGATTGTCCTTTGAAAATCGCAATGGAGTGTTTCCAAAAAATGAGAGCTTGGGAAAATTAATTTAAAAATATAAATTTACTGGAATCCCTTTTCCCTTCAACTTTTATACTCTAACTAAGCCTCGTGCAAATCATTTCGCTCAAGCATTTAAAGTTTAAACAGACTACGCTTTATTACACATACAAAATATTCTGGACATTACACAATGTGGGGTAGTAAACGGAAATCGACGAAAGGAAGAGTTATGAACCATATGTATGAAATGGAAATGTAATGAATCACGTTTTATGTATCAAAACAATTAATGAGATAAGCTTAAAAGAATTTATAAGAATCTTAAATAGACCTGAGTGAAATATATACAACAAATAAGACGTGGCAGAAGAGTATTATTCGCTGTTATGTATCTTTCCAGTGTCTAATTATATACACCTTATGTTGACTTGGCCAGGTGGTTAGGGCGCTTGAGTCGCAATCTGAGGGTCACGGGTTCGAATCCCCGTCCCACCAAACATGCTCGCCCTTTCAACCGTGCGGACGTTATAATGTGACGTTGGTACAAGAGATGGCGGTGGGTGGTGATGACTAGCTGTCTTCCCTCTAGTCTTTCACTGCTAAATTAGGGACGGCTAACGCAGATAGACCTCGTGTAGCTCTGCGCGAAAATTCAAAACAAAACAAACTGTAGACTTACGTATATGTACTTTGTTGCCTACATGTAGTTATGTATAAACGTCTGTCTATACGTTATAATCTTATCAGTAAGTAAACCATGGAGTGTTTTTAAGGCTCACTTATCGAGTATATTTACTCTATTCAGTACCAGACTAAAATGTATTGAAGCTGACTAGTATACGGACCTTGATATTTATGAAATTAGGCCAACAATAGAAAAAAACTGTTAAAATCTCTAGCCTGTAGGCCTTGAGATTTTATTGATATAAAAATTTAAATTCGACATTATTTTATGGAGTCAATAGGAGCGGAAAGTGTTCTGAATATCTTATAATCTACACGAAGATGCCAAAGCCATCATTCATTTCGAAATCCATAGAAGGTGAAGGTGCAAGCACTCAGTTCCCATATCAAGAGAGACAGATCGTTGAAGTATAATTTATATAAATCTTAAGGGCTGAAACTTTAAGAACTAAACTCTTTTTTTTATCGATCCGTATTACAAACAAGTTCATCATCATGTCCGATATTTTTGTAATGAAGCCCAAAGCTACACAATTGGCTAACTGTGTTCTGCCCACCACGAGTATCAAAACCCTGTTTCTAGCGTTGTAAGACCGAAGACGTGCCGCTGTGCCATTGGAGGGCATCTGTTATGCAAATCATAAGAGTTTATAACATTATAAAGGATTTAAAAGTTAATTCAGGATGTTGTGATGATATAAAAGTTGAAAAAACTCGGTTAGAGGGATTAGAATTTCGCATGTGAACGACACCTTATGCAGAGGTCTGGCATGGCCTGGTGGTTAGGTCACTCGACTCGCACACTGTGGGTCACAGGTTCGAATCCTCGTCACCAAACATGCTCGCCCTTTTAGCTGTGGGAGCGTTATAATGTTACGGCTAATCTCACTATTCGTTTGTAAAAGAGTAGCCATTAGGGACGGCTAACTCAAATAGAACTCGAGTAGTTTTTCGCGAAACTCAAACAAACCAAACACCTTATGCACACGTGAACTTAACAGTCAGGTCATAAACTGCTAGAGATCAGGTACAGATATATCAAAAAAACATTCGTGGCAGGTGTTTGGTTTTAAAAGGAAAGAAACTTTCCTCAACTGAGGTGTTCAGGGATATTAATATCCCTTTCGCCCTGTTTGTGGAGATCACGTTTAATTAAAGTGGACTTTTAATAACTGTATTAGGATATAAGTCCTGATTTAAATTTTCCAGTGGGAATTGGTGAAGGGAGAGATGGCGAAGCAAAAGGTCAAGGTTGACATCCCGGATTTCGACAGACATTGACAGCTCATAATTAGGATCACATGTTGTCGGAGATCTATAAATCCAATGCCGTGGAATTTGTTTTGGGAGGAAACGGGAGTACCCCGAGAAGACCCACTTTCGCAGGACAGGCACCGAATAATCTACCTGTCCTGTGCTCAAGCTGTAAGAGAAAAACATGGGATTAATTATAAAGTTATAACAACTTATACAAAGCTCGTGGATATTCTGTGTTTCCCTGCGGTACATATTGTATGTGAATATTGTTTTGTGTGGTGCACATGTAATGGTGTGAAGGGCAGAGGTTAATGTGTTTCTTGTTTCTGATATTTTGTAATAGTTTTTAGTCAATGTATCTAGCCTGTCCTTAAACAGTCGTATTTTACTTAGTTTGTGTAAATAGCTAATGGTATAACTTCGAAGCCTTAGGGCTAACCTTAGTACTCTATTCTGTTAATATTGTAGTTTGTTTTTTTTATAGTGTTGTCTGACATATTTATAGTAACTTGTCAGCCATATTCAATGATGGGTCGAATATACACTTTATAGATTTTTAAAATAGTGTTAGCTTTACATCATATATTTTTGGCAGCTGTAAGTCTGAGGTAGTTAATACGTTTACCTATCATTTCATATGTTTTCTTTAAATGCTCTGTCCATGTGAGTCTTTTGTCGAATGTGACACCAAGAAATTTGGCTTTACAGTAAAATTTGATTTATACATTACCTAATGTTAGTTTTACTTTTTTAGATTTTTTAAAATGTTTATTTAAGCTTCTTTGAAATATTATACCTAGAGTTTTAATAGGATCCAGCATAACCCACCAATCATAGCCGTCCCTGATTTCTAACTACTGACTATGCTGTGTAAGGGCAGTCAGCCAGCATCACCTGACGTCATAGTATTTTGTGTCGCTCTTTGAAATGAATACTAATATAGACTGCCACTTTATAACCAATCCGGGTAAAAGAAAGAGAGAGAAGAAAAATGGAATTTAAAACGAAAATATAAGAAGAAAGAAAGCAAGCAAGAAAATCATAAAAAGAAGGACATGTCAAATAAGATACAAAGCATATAAAGAAGATTTTTTTTTCGAATGAGGGAATAAAACAAATTATGATACGGGCGAGAAAAGATGGTGACCTTGAAGAAGAAAGAAAGGATAAGTATTATAAAAAGGAGGAAAGAAATAAAACTTTGAAGAATTTAGTATACTTGACAAGAAAAATACTGCCAAGTAATGTAAAGGTTCTAGAAACAAGAACAGGCAGAGAGAATGAAACTTGAGACAAAAAATTAATTAATACACGCAGAAAGAGATGATAGCATAGTTTAGTTCTATGTTCTTCAGTGATATTTTTGTCGACTTCCTGTGTTCTCAGTATGAAGGAATGCTGTGCCTGTTTAAAATATGTGAAGCCCAAGACAACTGTCAATTCAAAAACTTCCGACTTCATATTTAGACCTACATGTCTATGTCAGGAACTTTCTCGAAAACCACCAGTCTCTCCAAAGCAAACTGCTTGCTTGTGAACATGGTTGTCAGGTTTAATGGATAGTTTGAAGCAACAGTCATGCAACTTTTATAAAATGTATTGTTACGTCTCCGTTCGTTAGTTGATTTTCCGTAACTTCGTTCCCACGAAACTTTAGCGACACAAGTCCTTTCTTAATAAAACTGGTTTATTCTTTCTGAATATATCTTTACCGATACACTTATTTTCAACAGTCGCTCTATAACAAACGCTATAACAACGAACGTTAACTTCAACAATACTTTCTGACTGCAGTTCAATTACTCACTACCTACACATTCTATCCCGTCACGTTGTGACCATCTTATATATACCAGACTACCCCCAATCTAGTAAATGCTAGGGCATTCACGAAGGAACAGGATATTTCTATAAAACGTGGCGTGACACTAGTCACGTGATCTCGCTGACGCAACAGTATGAAACAGTAGAGCCAGAGGTTAATTGTATAAAATGGTAGTGTTACAGTTTCATTAGACGGTGTGAATTAACATTTACTTTGTAAATATTTACTGCGTGAAAGTTCTATTACTTTTAGTTAAATGATATGAAAGTAGAAAGATTTTGGCTAAATGATTTCATATTACTCTGTTGACTCCTGGTTTAGTTAACTAATTTGATGCGGTACACATTATATCATAACCTCGTTATCCTAGCCTCAGCTCTTTTTAACTTCGATAAAAAGGTGTCAACTCAATTTATAGTACGAATGCTCTTACCCTTATAAATTTTCTCAGAGAAGAGTTCCGTAAGCTTTATTTCCTGAGGAAAATATGCACAGTGAAATCGAGGCATTGACACTCTTAAAACTAGTATCTACAAAACAGGTCAGACAATTTTTTCCCAAAGAGATTTACTTTCCTGCAAAACATGTAGAGAATAACACAAACCACTAAAATTTTTTTTTAGTATAAAACAACACAAATGAAACTTTAGTTATTGTGTGGAGTATTTAGCCTAACAATAATGACAGTATTTTATAAACACAGATTGTTCTATAAGTTGATCTTACGACTTTTTGGTTTCCTACAATGCTTTACTCTTGTATAATGCTTTGCATCACAAACAATAGTTTGTTATTTATTTCAACAATTAGGAATAATTGAAACTTAATTTGTGATCTATTGTCAATATTGTTGGAATTTTATGACTCTGTCAAAGTTTCCTGTTGCTGAGATTTCAACAACTTTATGGACCATGTGTTTATGCTAAAACTGCATACAGACTGAATAACCAAAAAAATCTTTAAAATTCCTGTATAGCTAAACCACGTAGAAAACATGTAATATGCCTGCATATCAAAATGGCACTGCAATTCTGAATAGACAGGATTATATCACTAAAAGTTTGGATATATTAAAATACTCTAATAAATTTAAGAAATTGAAAGAAGATCTGATAAAAGAAAGAGAAGCGAATTTAAAAAAAATATATTAAAGATAAAAATAGAAGGTTTCATTAATGATAATAGTATAAGACCTGTAAGCCCACCCTATGATATATTATATGATTCACCAAAGTTTCATAAAAAATGTACCTGTCAAGCCAGTAATTTCCAACATTGGTACTTTTAATCATAATATAGCTGGTGACTTTTTTTTGAAGGAAAATGTTTGTAATGGATACACTGTTTGATGTGTGTGTGTTTGTTTGTTTTTCGTACGTTACAAATCATTAGGCTTAATATAATATAATTATGTAGGCAGCTCCTAGTGACCAACACAATTCCAAAAACCACATTTTTGTTATACTCGGAATGTTAATTTGAATTAATCAAACGTGAAGGCTTAGACTGTTTAACAAATTTCGCCTTTGGTTTGTTTGTTGTTAAACACAAAGCTACACAATGGACTCCTTGTGCTGTGCTCACCATGGTTACAAAACTCGATTTTTGGCATCATAAGCCCAGAGATTTTGTTTACTATAGTGATGTTACAGAAAGGTCGAATTCTTTTATTTAGAGATTTTAAAATATAGCAAAAACTTTATTTGAGTTATCAAAGACATCCAGTAATGTTTTTTTCCACATTAATCACAATGAATAGTAGCATTTAACGTATTGCATAATTCCTAAATTCACCGTGGAACTGTTGGATATTGTAGGAATTACACTGAAGTGAAATCTAAAATGGCGAACACTATATCTACACATGTGGCCAGGTGGTTAGGGCGCTCCACTCGCAATCTGAGGGTCGAATCCCCGTCCCACCAAACATGCTCGCCCTTTCAGCCGTTGGTAGTCGTTGGTAAAAGAGTAGCCCAAGAGTTGGCGGTGGGTGGTGATGACTAGCTGCCTTCCCTCTAGTCTTACACTGCTAAATTAGGGACGGCTAGCGCAGATAGCCCTCGTGTAGCTTTGCGCGAAATTCAAAACAGACAAACTATTCGTCTCACTTTAACAATAACTGCTTATTTTCAGATGTTGAATGGCTTCAATAATTTTTTTCCTTCTTATTATTGCTTAGCAATACTTCTTGTTCTTAATCCCCCCCCTTTTTTTTTTGTTTCCAACTCTTTATCTACGACTCTTTTGTCTTTCACGAAATAAATTGTATGACAATTAGTATTAATTTATTTTTATTTTTTTGTATTTTGTGAGCTGCTTATATATCCATATTTCCCCAATGAATTTTTAAAACATTAGCGTATTAGCATTTTTGTTGTATAGAAGTTAAATACATTATATTAAACTGATTTTGGATCTTCACCACGTCGTTACAGTTCGCGTCGACTCGTCCGATCGATTATGTTTTATCTTAAAACCGTGCACTTTGCGGCATAATTATCGTTGTAAAAGTCTCTGCTGTAATGTTCAAAACACGCCACTTCCCTCTGCATGTGCTTTCTATACTCCGTTTATTGTGAAAGAGAAAGACAGTTTTCCAGAGTTTGTTTCAACATTCCGATCATACATAACTCCATAGGCGAGTTGAGCGGTATGTTTTCATATGGAATAGCATCAAAGCCTGTTTCATTTTCTAGTTGCTTGAGGCGAAAGATGATTGAACGGATATTTCATGGAAGCAACTTGCGTATTAGTTGACTTGTGTCAAGACGAACTTCCTTGATTATGTTGCGTACTGTTGCCTAGGTCATACGGACAGCTTTTTGCCACTGGTCAATGTGTTCGTGAACTGTCACCTGTTACAAGAAGATTCACTTTGCTTACCACGGCTAGGGAACAATTTTTTGCAGGTATTTTTCGAGATGGTCTTGGTTCCCCAAGTTAATCCACTTTCCTTTGTTTTCTAATGCCATTAAGTACAAAAAAATATCCCCAACTTGGTGATTCTAAATCCCTGATCTGAATTTCTTTATATCGGTTGTGGTTATCCTAGCTTGCATATTCAAAACCGTTTCATTATAAAGTACTCACCCCCACCCCCTCTACCCTCTATATATAAATACACACACGCATACAAGTTCTCTTTCATTAGAAAGTGAATAATGAAGAAAGGAATACGGGTGCAACGTCCAGCAGCGTGTAATAAAATCTTTTCTGATTAAATTATATTTGAATGTACACACTAAATGTTGAAAAGCACAGTAGAATGTTATCCTAAGGGTAACGAGAACAGATAAGTCCACAAACAAACATGATATAGAATCAAAAACTGAAAATCCGATATGGACGTATTCATCTAGCAATATGGTAACACTTAATACAAGTGCTTTCATTTTCGTTAGTTAACACATACGGGAAATGATTTATTTACATGGATTGCTGGTGTTTCTTTCTCCATACATATAGATATGATTTGTATTAATACACCCACCACTCGAAGTCTGGTCTCGAATGGTTTCAAATTTTTTACATAAATCGTCATACACTATTATCTGACTTTTATTACTTTTGCGGTCAGTGACCCTAATATATATTTAAAAAATAACATTCCTTCAAGTTTTAGTTTTCATGTTACATAAATGAATTTGGTATGTCTTTGCCTACAGAAATGGATAATTAAAATTAATAAAATTACAAATCAATGTAAAAAATTCATATTTAACGCGTAAGCTAAGTTCACCACGATATAAAGTTGTAATTTACCATCATAATAAGACTGTTCACTGTCATAAATTAATGGCTTAGTTTACTTAGCAACGCCCTTAAAAAAGAGAGAGAAAGGGAGATTGATCGGAAATGTCTTGTGTCTATGTTTGTCGAACAAATTTTGTATTGTATCACTTACGGTGGTGTTTGTATATAGTAAAATGTCAAGTTCGAATATTTATCCACTCGACACCCTTACCTTAAGTGTATGCGATAATGTCAAGAGCTCATAGTATTAGCATATAATATTATATATAAACGTATTAGCGTCATTTGGATAAAATTGTAATAACTTAACATTCAATATAGCAATGCACCCAACTAGTGTCTGCGGACTTACAACGCTAGAAACCGGGTTTCGATACCCGTGGTGGGCAGAGCACAGATAGCCCTTGTGTAGCTTTGTGCATAATTAAAAACAAACAAACAATTAAAACACATACCGCTGTGCCACTGGGGGCACTGCATTTAATAAATTCAAGAATAACGAAACTGTTTTCTACCATAATTTTAAAACTTTTGGGACTAGGGCATTTTTATTTTATGAATGTAAATCTAGCAACAAAGATTCTGTTGAAGCAGTTTTCAAGTGACCTTGTGATAGCATAGCATTGAAGCCTACGTACTAATGGGTTTGTATATACTGGGGAAAATACCATTTACAAAGAAATTTAAGTTTAAAATGTTTGTTTCTTTGTCTGATAATTTTAAGACAAAGTTATACGAATGCTGTAGTTCTGTAACTGTCCTTCATGTCGATCTGATAAACTAGACTAAAAGCAACTAATTAACAATACCCACCGCCAACTCTCAAGTTACTATTATCTATCCTTATAGCGCATTCACAGCCTCAAAGTAACATGTTTTATGAGGTAATGGCACAAAAGCCACAAATCATAGGATTACCGATCTAAGTTTTAAGTGCAAAATACCCTGAATTTTAACTATTTATAATATCTAAGTGTTTGTTTGTTGTTAAGCGTAAATCTACACAATGGGCTGTTTGTGTTGTGCCCGATCGAAACCCGATTTTAAACATCATAAGCCCTCAGACTTACAGCTGAGCGACTGATAAACAATTTTTGAGTGTAGATTTGCCCGTCTTTTGAATTAGAAAATATCTCTCAAACTTTGAAAACACAAAACATATTGTTATATCGTTTTTTTCGTTGCCGGTTATTTTAAACTATCTGGTGAAAATAATTCAATATCTGATCCACGAAACAACAACAAATTACTTTTATTTTCTCCTTAACATTTCTTTACAGGCTTGTGCACTTATTATTTGTAGTTCTTCGTTTACAATCGTGCTATCTGCACTGTACTAACGTAAAATCAACATACCTGTCCAAAGTAAATCATTGAATGACGTTTTGTTTGTAATTAAGCAAATTCTAGCGTTGTAAGTCCGCGGACATGCCGCTGTGCCACTGGGGGGCCTGAATGACGTAAACACACTGACTGATCTTATTGATGCTTCGTTGTTTCACTGCAAGATTACTTCTAAACCAGTTAAGTGGCTCACCCGTATTTATAATCTAATCCTTGTTCTAGATATTTCGTAGCCCGGAATGGCCAGGTGGATAAGGCGCTCGACTAGCAATCTGAGGGTCGCGGGTTCGAATCCCCGTCCCACCAAACATGCTCGCCCTTTTAGCCGTGGGGGCGTTATAACGTGACGGTCAATCCCACTATTCGTTGGTAAAAGAGTAGCCCTCTAGTCTTACATTGCTAAATTAGGGACTGCTAGCGCAGTTTTGCGCGAAATTTAAACAAACAAACTAGATATCTCGCAAATAATCTAGGTTTTCGTGATGTCAGTTTAAAATATCCTAGGTATACTCTTACAAACTTGATATCAACGTCATGTGCTCTCTAAATAACATCTAAATTACAACATAAAAATATTTTTACCTCATCAAATCTATCTTTTTTATTAAATAAAATCTTCTGTTTCTTGACAATGGGAAAAATTAACATGGGTTACAAATTATTTTGTTGCTACTTAAAGTTATCGCCTTTATCACTTAGCATATGCTTTCTATGCAATGGTGAGATTGTAAAGGTAAGTGTTTAATCCGAAGAATTATTTCGAAAATAATTTTTTTTGTAATGCATCTTTTATTCCAGTCAGTAAGTTTTTTATTTTTATTTTTTTTTGCAATCACAGACTGTTCTCGAAAAAACAATGTAGACCGTTTCTAAATGTAAACTACGAACCCCTAAAAAATAGGACGAAGAATTTTCTGTTTTATTTACTGCATCACAGTTGAACTGTTCAATTAATCCTCCAAAAAACTTCCTCACCTGTTTCTCCTTTTCTTGCTTAATGCTGTAAGATCCATTGATATGTATACAAATCAGTAGTAAGATCTAAAGTTCACATGTAACTTTCGCTTTCAAAAATACGTAACAATTCTATGACATGAGGGGCAACTCGGTGTTTCTGGCATGTATACCAAATACCCAAGTTAAGGGCGACTCATAATGGTAGTGAACACTTAAAAAAAAGGAACATTGTAACATTATATTTTATATTTTAGGCTACTGGCTGAAAATCCTATAAATACATTATTTTGATTTTATTAAACAAATCTAACAAAATGAATAAATATAAACCAACTTTTTTCTGTTGTTAATGGTTACGTGAATAAAGCTTTTTGTGTAGTTTATTACTCTCTACGTCTCTATGTTGATTTAAAGGCAAAGCTGCACAATAGGCTACTTGCGCTGTGTCCACCGTAGAGATCGAGCTTCGAATTTTACAAAAGCTGTCAGTGTTATCGCTGGGTCACCGGGAGACCGCATCTGGTAATCGATACGACAGGAAACGTGATTAAATTATTTTAACTTGTTAAATATTTTATACTTTAAAAATCATGGGTTCTAGAGGTTTCCTTTAAAGTTTTCCGAGTATAATCACGTTGCAATATTCAATATGTAGAAAGTTTTCGTAAACAAAAAGAGTAATATAATAAAAATGTCCCTGTATAAGGTTTTTACGGTATGTTTTAGATATTTTACACCCATTAATGCTTGTGTCAGTAGCATTGTTTGCTCTTCGATTGGTTTGTTTCTACAAGGAGTTGTTAGCGGAACAGGAACTAAAGTTCTACAAAACAGAACTTTAGTTTGTTTTGTACTAATAACTGTCAGGAGTGTGTATCTCCTTTAAATCAATGTTACAAAACAACAAAAATGGGAATTTACAGAAGACCTGTGTAAAATATACTATGGTCAGGGGTGAAAATCTACCGGTACTCATCATGAAAGTGGTATCACCGCTTGTGTGTGTGTGTGTGTGCGTGCTGGCGCGCGCGTATAGAAGCAAGTGTTAAGTTCAGACATATTATCATTATTTTGCATTTCTTGGCAATTGAAGTTGATCAATGCAAGGAAGAAAAATGTCGTTAACTTGCAGAAAACCTTATACTTCTTACACTGTGAGTCCAGATCCTGGGAAAGGTGAGTACCTGTACTGTACTTCTTTATTAAGAACATTTTCACCACTGACTATAGTTGGACAAGTATGCATTGTCTACTGGGAATACATATAATCATGAAGTGTGACCTCCTTCAGAAACTATCCCATTTTGGGCGTTTCTCTGTGGTAAGTCGAACACTCAATGGACGTGACTCATGAGTTTGATAAGCATGAGAATTTAGAAAAAACGTCAGTTTTCCAAGAGGCGTAAAGAAGAAATCATGCATTACATAGATAAGACACGCTTAGGCCGTTTGTGTTAGACACACGCACATTTTATATGCAATATTCCAATATTTTGCATTTTCTTTGTCTTTTTTCTTTCTTTGTAATTCACAAAACTCTTTAAAGAAGTACACAAGCGCGACATTCATTTTATATGTCTGTTTTCTCCAGCGTGATTGAGTAGACAAGAGGAATGACTAGGAGACAATCCTAAGCTTCTGTGAAGAGTAAAGAACCACTACAAACAGCAGTTAAAGGAGTGGGGAACTATCCTTGAATCACTCCCTTTTACCTGCGAGTCGAGTGGAGTCTGCCAGTTTACCTGTCATAGTTCACTTCTGCTTGAGTTCTTTTTCTTTTTTGTATTGATCGAAAATAATAACGTAGAGTTCATACAACGTCTTTGTTGGTTTTTTAAACCACTTTCGTGAAACGTTTTTCCTTTGTCGCTATAAAGCTTGAGCGTGAGACAGAAAAAATATTACATGTAAAACTATAAAAGCTCGGTCAACCCTTTTCTTCAAGTTCAAAGGAAAAAAAACTCTTGGTATTAATGATTGTTTTCCGTGTTGTGAAGTGGTTGAATCTTTGAACGTATCACAATATCGTTTGCGTAGGAAGGTGGGGGCGGGTCGATCGACCCCCCACAAATTGCACCCATATTTGTATGTATTTAAAACGTGTAACAGCCTCAGGTGTACCAACGAAATAAACCATTTTCAGTGAAAATTACAACATTTTGCAGAGGATGTGCTCCTGGACTCCTAGGATGGCTTTTCCATTCATTTCATATTTCCTTCTGAAAGTTGCGCCCTTCCTTTATAGATTTATGGATATATACCGAGCGGTTGAAACAGGATATAATAATAAACATTAAGTAGTAGCGTTCACAGGTTACATTGGCAGTTTGACTAAAACAAACCTAATCAGGTCACGGTCTTATACACTGCAGTTAGCAGCTTTAAACAAGTACAGAGTGATAGTCTCACCTTATTAAAATTGCTTCTTCGTTTTCCCGTTTCTCGGGAGTAATTCATTTACACAAAACAGAAATAATTTTGGTAGGTTAATTATGTTTCGTATCTTTAAAAATTGTAAAATATGAGAAGAGGGTAAGTTCATAAATTCTAATTGCCGGTGTAAAGGGACGGACAAGAAAAGCATGTCTAGTATTTTCTGGTGTAAAGGGACGGACAAGAAAAGCATGTCTAGCATTTGCCGGTGTAAAGGGACGGACAAGAAAAAGCATGTCTAGTATTTGCCGGTGTAAGGGACGGACAAGAAAAGCATGTCTAGTATTTTCTGGTGTAAAGGGACGGACAAGAAAAGCATGTCTAGTATTTTCTGGTGTAAAGGGACGGACAAGAAAAGCATGTCTAGTATTTCCCGGTGTATAGGGACAGACAAGTAGTAGTTATCGTGAATATGACGGTCCATGGTTCGCGTCCCATTGCCGCAAGAACTCGCTCTGCACTTTTGTGCCATGGGTGCGTTATAGAAATGACAGTCACATCTCAATATCGATTAGAGTAGTCTGAGTTTCTGGTGAGTATTGTTAACTAGTTAGTTATCTTCCTTCTGATCTAACCGTTAAAAATTAAGGATATCTAGCGTAGATAGCCCTTGTGTAACTTCAAATTTCTGAAACTAACAAAACCAAACTCTAGTATAAAACTACAAAGACTTTGCTATCTTACAGTAACTAAAAAGTCTTCACTATATTAAACAATTAGGAAATAAATCCTATTAGCATTAACTTCTGATCAAAGCAAGCTACCTAAATACGTTAACCAGTGACTAATATAGCGAATTATATTTAGTTTTTAACTACGTGTATAGAAAATCATAAAGCAAAAACGATCATTAGAATGTACTGATTCACCAGTTGAGTCTTCGCTGTTGGTGGTACTTTTGTCCATAATCCCAATAATATCTCACTAGGTTCTGCCAGCTTAGGATATTGAAGTGAGTACTAAATCTATATAATAAAATAATTTGTTTTGTATCAGAATTTCTGAGCAAAGCTATACAAAGGGCTATCTGTGTATAGTCGTCCTTTAATTGGAACTGATAGACTAGAGGGAGTGTAACTAGTCGACAGCACCCATCGCCAACTATTGGGCTACTCTTATGTGAGACCGAATAGTGGGATTTTAGCCGTGACTCTTTTTGAGCTCCACTTCCCCAATGTGCGTAATGGGCCGCGAACCCTAAATTCTCAGGCACGCTAACCACTAGGCCTCGCTCAGTCCTGCTCTTGGAAGCAATTGAAACCGTACATCTAAAAATCCAACTCGTATTCTAAAAACTACGATCTCGTTTCTTTACTACACAAACTGTTCTTTCAAAGTTGAGAATCTAAAAAACGCAAATTATTATTTTTTGGACGTTAGTTAACAGATCCAGCTGGCTTTAGTTATTCAAAATATCGAATATTTTTTCAGTTTCATAAAAATTCTTTGAATTTGTTTTAAAGTATTAAGGTTTCATTTTTTAATTCGTAGGTATACTTAGTGTGTAATTAGAGCTTAGTCTTTTGGATCTATTTAGAATGGTAGGCGTGGTCTAACGGCAAAATGATCTTGAGCATCTTATATCCTTACAAGGAGATAATTATACCTCTGAATCGGATTTATTTTGCAGCATTCGTATTTAACTCGCCAATTAAGATGGTACTACGACAGTCTCTTTCGCCTGAGGGATATATAGTGTCGAATAACACCACTAATTTTGGTGTTTTTATTTCTGCCTTAGTCGCCTGTGGGGCGTTAGTGTTGACAACACCGAGATGAGAGAATGATAAAAAGTGGGTAATTTTTTTCATGTTCCATTTGTACAGTTTAAAATACAACAATAACAAAAAACTTAAGTCTTTGAAATGGTCGTGAAAACAATGATAGAATAAGAGCAACGATGAAAAACAATAAATAAATACACTTTTACACTACTAAATCCCTTTAATTTACGTAGGGGGCGTACGATAATAAAGCCTTATGATGTATGCAAAAGAAAATTTATGTGGATTTCAAACGACTTTGTGTCGTGTGAGGTTTACAAGAAACAATTACAATGTTTATATAGCTTATATAATGGATTGACTTAAGCCTAATTTTTTGTTGATTAATGGAAATAATGATCGATTATAAATTATTGTGAAATATCTGATTGTAAAAATCAGTTCAAGAAATCAAATACACGAACTTAAGAGAAACAAGAAAGTCACCTCTGAATAAGAAAGACCGATCTCCCAAAGGCGTTTTGTCCTTGAGAAAGAAACACCTAATTTCCGAATGAGCTTGTGTTTTCAAGTTTTTAGAATTGTGATTTGTCTACTTATTTTAAATATTGCTTGTTCTCCAGCTATCATGATCATAAAAGTAAAATTTAACCGATACACTTAAACACGTTTAGGACAAATAAGTATAAAAACAGCAGTTTTTGCCAGTGAATTGTGTAAATTGCTATCGTCATAATCGTCGTCTCAACTAATTTTGACTTTTGTGATCACGTGTCACAAATATTCAGAGTAAGATTTAATTTCATGAATTGTATATCGATTTCTATCGCTTAACTATTCATAGTGCAGCTCTGTAAGTAAGTGTTCGAGAAATATAATATCTGGAGAGCTAATTGCATCTTATGAAAATATAAAGTAAAAATCGAATGTTACAGATTTCACCTTTCTGCTTGATATTAGAAAGAATTAAGCATTTGTATTTTATATTTATGACAATGGAACTAAGGCTATCTACCACCGTTCCTAATTTTGAACTACTGGCCAGAAGGAAAGCAGCCAATCAGCAGTAGCTTATAACTCGCCATCCAGGCCAAGGGATTGATTGCCACTCTTATAACGCACTCATAGCTTAAAGTGTAAGAAATATTCAGTAGTATCGCACGGTTTCAAACCATGCTTGCCAGTCCAGGAATCCATAGCTCTACCACAGGGTCAACACGTGCCTGAAACAGTTGTAAGAAACAAAAATATTAAGACTAATATTAGTACTACTTTAGTATAATTTGGTATCTAAAGAATTATTAAAAAATTAATTCGCAACAGTTTTTAAGTGGTCACAACAAATTTTGCTAAGAATAAATGATGTATGAGTAATCTTGTATTACCAATTTATGAAAAAAATGGAATGTAGAGTTTCTATCTTGTTAACTGCCCATTAAATGTTAAAATATTTGGTGAAAAAGAAAAGAAAGAAAAAATAGGCCTCGATATGACTAGGAAACAAAAATGAAGCTTTTGGGCTTTGGTTTCAGTTTTATTTTATAGGAATTTATCCTAACGCTTTAATTACTTTCTTTAAATTATAGCTACATCGTCAAGGTAAGGAATGTAAATCAATGTTTATGGTTGAGGGTTGGGACAAAGAGTTAAAAGAAACGTTCTGGGTGGTTCACTATTTTTTACCTGTTTCCTGAAAACAGACAAGTGCTCTGTCTGCCTCGATAAATGACACGTTAAAAGGAAATAGCAGGGTCGATGTCAGAATCATCTTATACAAAGGCTTTTGTGGGGTCTGCACGAATGCCCAAAAGGCGTTAAATAATCGGTCAAAGGGACAATGCTTTTCAGATTTTAACGATCTATATAAAAGGTTCTCAGCAAAATACATTTGGTTCGTGCGAGGCGTGTTGATGTAAAGACAGAAATTTCGAATAACTTCTTCCTGTTGCACTAGGGAAAGGAACTGGATTAAGTTTATTTTGTTTTGAATTTCGCGCAAAGTTACATGAAGGCTATCTGCGCTTGTAGAGTAAGACGCGTTATTATCCATATATATTTCTCTAAAATACATATGTATACTACTTCAGTACAAGTTCCTACATGGAATATATATTTTTACGTAATTACTTTGGATTAGATTTCATATAAAGTAACCGAATTTCGTTAACTATCGTATGTTTTAAATTTTTAAATTCCAGTTTGTAAAATCCATGACAACACAACTTACCCACTGAAGTATTTAAAATATAAGTAAAAATATATACAGGATATATAAAAACCTTTTCAAATAACACGATTGCCAATACACTAATGACAAGTTACAGCTTGATGGAACTTCGTTTGTGCAAAGAATGCATGTTTAACAATGTGCGTTGTTGGTATACTTTATTTTAATATTTCACTATAAGCTCCCTTCAAACCCGAACATAACTACTTTAGTTACTCCTTCGAAAACACCATTGTACAGTGTCACTGATTGTAGGTAGAATGGTTTATAATATTATGCTATAAAATCCTGATGATTATCAGAATGTTATATTTTAAATGATATTACAATGCTTACATATGCTCCCTCCCTCCAAATGTTGACCCCAGTAGCGAAGTGCCCCTTTGAATGGGAGCTGTATATAATTATCAAGGAACGTCACTGTTTCGATTATTCCAAGACAGCTAAACACTGGACAATTAGAAACCAGATAACTAGACATCTAGAAAAATGACGAAGTAGGACATTTAGACACCACTTGTTTATTATAAAATATAACAATAATTTTCTCCATTTTATGACTTTTATAAATCTAGGCCTACTACATTACCAGTTTAATTTACTACATTATATGAACAGTATAGATCTAGGCCTATTTTATTAAAATTTTAAATCTACTCCATTATATGAACCGCATGGTAACCGGGCAACTAGACAATTATTGGGCATCTAAATGACCCAATTCTTCATATTTTTAGGTGTCTAATTGTTCGGTTACCGTTTCGATACAGCAAATAAGGATTACTTAAGTGTTAGCTCACCTCTGACCCAGAAATTAACATTTCTTCCGCTGCCTATTTATGTTGATTATGTATTTAAGAATCATTATTACTTAATCTACTTTCATTGCTTAGCAAGATTTCTTTTGTATTTCTCTACATTTTGTTTTCGCTTTCGCCCGTGCACAGATTAAATTCTGGTTTTCAGTAAGACAGTCATACTATGATTTGAGAGAAGTGTGTTTGTTTGTCTTCTCTCTTCTCCTAGACTATTGCATTTGGACTTGCCAACTATGGGTTAATAAACTAAGAATGATTTGGGATGTGTCAAGAAGTTATTTTTCTTTTAAAATGTATAAATGTCATAGCGCCAGTGATGGTTAAATATAGATCAGTCAGTGGGGGTGGCCACTAAAGATACTGATGGGATTTCTCCAATTTCTTCTTCCATTACATGGGATATACATACAGTCTATGTACTTTCAATCATAACTGGCATATTTAGGACAAGAAAAGAAACGCTGTTTATATCCATAACCAGTAAAACATTAAGTCTATAATGTTATTACGTTTTAAAATCCCATCAATGATTTGAGAGATTTCTTTTTCACACATTGTATATACGTACTTTCAAGATAAACACACTTATATTAAGTGAGATTGTTTTAAGTCAGATGCCATTTTATTGCTTTTTAAAAATACACGAAAAAATAAAATAGAAAATTATTTAAATAATCAAACCCACTGGACATGAACAATTTTATTCTTATGTACTTCTAATCATTATACTGCCACTGGCATATTTCGAGGGAAATAACAAAACACTAATAAACCTCTCACCATGCATTGCACGGGTACATAATATTTGCTAGTTCAGTGATTATTATTAAATGTTATGCTCCGCCAGCTAAGGCTTAATCTGTCTCTCTCTTGATTACACATAAAAAAAAACATAGTTTCCTGCTATCTGATATTTGATGTTGTAAAGCAAAAAAGAAACTTAAAAAAGATGGTGCTAATTTACTTTAATTATTTTGCAAGTTCTATATAATATATGAGAAGTAAGAAATGCATAGAAGTGAAAATAAAACAAGTTGGTAATTTTGTGTCAGTGATAAATGCTCACTGACCTTACACCATTCCTATAACACCGACATCTCCGTCCTTACAGAAACGACACGACAACAACAACAACAAAAAAGCTGACGACCAAGTAATATCTAACTAAATCTATTGAAATGAAAGTGTCAAAACTGTACCCCCACGGCAAAAAAAACAACAAAAACTTCATAACAGCATGTTCAACTATTTTGCAGGCCTTTAAGGAGTGGGAAACAGGAGTATATAATCAATCAAAGTATCTAAAATTATAGTGCAACCCCAGTATCACGGCAACAAATTATAGGTGCATTTCATTTTTTTGTGTATGAGTGCAACTGGAAACACTATCCTACGTTAAATTGAAATGGTAGAGTAATCCCCCCCCCCTCCAAAGAGGAAGAATCAGAAAATTTAGACATCATTAATCTTAATAGGAATGCTCGTACCTTAGTGCAGTGCTTCCCAAACTGTGTGCCGCGGAATTTTTGCAGTTATTAAGTAATTTTTATTTAGTGATGTACATTTATTATCAATTTAGTAGATTTTTAAAATTTGATCTAATCTCTCCTTGATACGCGGTATAACAGTAATTTATGCCTGTCTTAGTCAGGGGGACGCCACTAGGCCTGCCATAAGGACTTATTTGCATGTGTCGCAGAAAGTTTGGGACATTAGAAGTGTGCCGCGAGTTGAAAAAGTTTTGGAAGCACTGCCTTAGTGAATACAATGTCTTTTTATCATTAATGAGTTGCTATATTAAAAGAGAAAATTAACAAAACGAATTCCTTTTACTGTAACTAGTCTTTCTCATTATCTATTAACAAATTATTAACTAGCTGCTTCTTAAAAAATTCCTTCTTGCCCAGTGCTGTTTAGACCTTTGTATGTCCCCCAGTGGCTAAGGGAAATAAGCTTGAAAGCTATAACGCTAAAATGCCTGGTGCGATACTATGGTGAGCTCAACGCCGATAGCCTCTTTTGTAGCTTTGCGCTTATCTCCAAAGAAACAAAACCTATTTGTATATGCACGATTTAGGTGATATCTCAATTTTATGAGTTAAGTTTGGAAAAGGTCTTTATAAATATAGTTATCATTTGCATACATCCGGAATATATTCATGTATTTACACCTAAATTAAGTGTTTTAAGTTCCATTTTTATGGCTTTAATTGGATCTTATTCATGCATTTAATGTTTGTAATGAATCTTACGAATGTGTTTTACATGTGTGATAAGTATTCATACAAGCAAATTACACCTCTATTCGGTTTTAGGCCCGATTTTCTCAGTTGTAATTGAATATTATTTATGCACTTCGCAGCAATGGACGTGTTAAACTAAGAGTTCATGGTTCGCGTACCGTTGTCGCAAAAAACTCACTCCTCGTTTTGGGAACATGTGTGCGTTATAAGAGTGACAGTCAAATTTCACTATTCAGTCAGTCACGAGTAGTTCAGGATGTTGACTAGTTGCCTTCCCTTTAGTCTATCAGTTCAAAATTTGGGTTCGCTATGCGGAGTTTCGCATCCACATGTGTATATAAATATATACTGTACATACTTATCAAAAAGCTTTTTCAAATTATTATTCACACGTGATTTTTTAGGTATAAATAAATATTTACTATATAAACTCTATTTCAAAATGTATTTTCTTTCTTTTAACTGTAAAGCCACCGATTAACAAGTTAGATAAGGCACCTGACTGGACAAATAGAAAAATGCTGACATAGCATAGTGATTAGGCTTAACAAATGTAATAAACCTGTATTATATGATACATAGAATTTTCTGTACCTTCTTAACTTATTTCTCTTTCTATACAAATAAAGAAGTATGTCACTTTTCATTACACTGTTACCCACTTTTGTTTAAAAATTACCATATCAAGTTTGTGAAAATCGATATAGTTCTGTTTTTCGAAATTACAGTTAGAGTTTACTGTATTGATAGTGGTGCAAGCAATATTTCACTTTTTTAATTTACATGTTATCTAGAGATCACAAGAAGTTAAGAAAGAGAAATTTAGACAAATACCTAACATGGGTGCACTAGCTATAAATACGAATAAGTAGTTAGTTAAATGATTGAAAATTCAGCAAGGTATTCAGAGTGATGGAATCGAGTGTGTTAGTGTTGAGCGAGAAAAGATGGAGTAAGATTATTCATTAAGAATTAGTGCTTCTGTTTAGCTAAACAGTAAGTTAACCAATTTTGTTATTAATCGAGAAAATCTTTATTAAATGTTATTTGTATATTTGGCCAACAACAGTTTCAGAGTTTATTTCGAAAAATTTGTTTGTGAACCTTGGCCTACAATTTGCGTCAAAGTGAACGTAGCCCGTAGCAAGCACTAAATAAACTAATTCGCGTTCATTACGTGGCTGTATCTCGTATTATTCTTATATCATAATACAAAAGAACCCGCCAAACGGTAAAATACGTCACAAATGTTACCTTAGAACAGTTTGATAATTATCTTGATAACTTGAGTTATTTTGTGTCCCTGAATAGAGACAAATCATTTCTGTGGAATGTTGAAATGTTTTAAAATTCCGGGTAAATTAAAGTATGTTGCCAATTCCTGCCTGCGTATTTAGTAACAAAATGAAACAAAATTAATAGTAAGTTATAAAAAGTAGTCAGTTGTAAAAATGGTCTAAATTGCATGTAGTAAAGGCTTTGTAAATTCTTTTTTCTAGCAAAAGTCAAATGGACGCTTGCAGCTATAAGTTAGATTTTGTATAAAGGAATGCTATTTCTAAAATACAATCCTTCAATCATAAAATCTTCTATAAACAAACAAGTTACTCAATGACTTAAACAAAAATAATACGGTTGAAACACAGAGAGCTGGGCTTATATTCTCTGCCTTTATACCCCAAAGACAATAAGCTCTATATCTCCCCCTTACGTGCGAATATAGACTCGCCCGTTACCTAGCTCTTCAGTAAGCGTCTGCACAACTATGTAAAGGTCGTTGCCAGAATGTTGCCAGCAAGTGTGCGTGTGATTCTGTCTCTTACCTCCTTGTCTTCGTAAAGTACTTGTGGAGTTATTACTTTGCATCCTGTTCATATGGGTGATGATGTACTTGTGGTAAACTGGATACTGAGATTTAATTATGGAAAGAACTGTTGCTGTTAATAATGTTTTTGATAATGAACCCGTCATCTAGAAAGTGTCCGTAATTGAACAAGTTTGGGAAGAAAGAGTCCATGGTAATCACGTGACCGGTAGTAGCCACCATTTCCTCGTATGAACATTATCCTACGTTTAGAGACTCTTTGTATTTCCAGATTTTCCTACACACACCAAGAAACGGACACTCACGTTTCTGTATGCACGGATGGTGATGCAAGCCGGCCTTGGGAATCGGACCTGCCATTCCGTGCGCCAACGGGTTTGTGGGGGCCACAGGCGGACACTTTCCGCTCAAAACAGACGTGTACGTGATCAAAACGCAAATTCTTCAAGTCAACAGCACCGGGAAAATCAAGCCTGTAGTTCAGATGATTCACTTAACTGGGAAGACTTTTTTGGTAAGGCATGAAAATACTGTTGGTTAGTAATATTAATAGTGACATAGTTATAATTGTTTGTTATCGTTTTCTAATTCACATATTCATGGACTTGTTTAGTTTTGTGCGTAATTTATTTCCAGTAGTTAGAAAAAGATTAGGCATGACATACAATTTTAGTGTTTCATAAATAGACGACTTATATTTTCGACTCTCAATAATACTGTAAATAAATACAAATGCCATCCAAGTTGTTAATGTGACTGCCTACAGCATTCACTTAGTGGAATACTACTAAAGGTGAATACAGTGTTTGGGTATGTATTTGACCAATATTATTGTTTTCTAACTCACCATAATGATTTGTGCGTGATGAGGTGGAATGTTGGTAAAACTCTGGACTGCTCTGATTCATATATCAAAGCTCGAATGTTTGTTCCCAGCTCACTCTGTTGGTGAATATACTAGTTGTTTCTTCTGTTATTTAATTCATATTGTCGAAGTGTGTGTGGCCGAACGTTAAGACGACGTGAGTCCCTGAAGTTGGAGACGAGAGAACGGGTTTGAGTCTCTTGGACCTGTTGATTCAGCTCTCACTCAAACGTGTTTAGGTCAGTTAACTCGAACAGGTGTTTCTGATAACTGTTTTAAAGCTCGTTTCCGATTCTTTAAACACTTTTTTAAATATTGTCGAGGACATGCTATAACTAATAAATCAAACCCTCAAGGCATGTGTAGTTGGATGTGATTAATCTCTCGCTAACCCATCGTGGAAGTTAAACACTCGTCCAAAGTGTATAGGTTGGTAAACCCAGACACTTCTATAGTGAAAAATGAGGCTATTTGTTTTAAAAGCATAGATTATGGTACTGTGCTCTTGTTTTGCGCTAGTTTCAAAAATCGTGCTTGTCATAACTAATCAGACTTGGTTGTTAACGTGATGACAGGAACAACATCTTGTGGTCAAAGGTCATGTACTAATATTTCTCATTACCTGAAAAACAAAACAAATCACTAACGTATCACATATTTGTTGCTAATTTCTGTGTACGGTCCTTCCACATTTTACATTTTTATACATGTAATATATTTCTAATATCTTATTACTTAATTCTGTGTTGGCCAGAATAAAATCACTAACGTATCACATCTTTAATTATAGTATTATAGTACTTGTGTATAAAGTTAAAATCATAAATAATATTCAACGTTAAACTGGTACACAATTTAAAAAAAATGTTAATTGTGTACCAGTTTAAC
>NW_013665685.1:500259-505447 GCF_000517525.1 Limulus polyphemus
CCGGTTTCTAGCGTTGTGAGTCCGCAGACATACCGCTGTGCCACTGGGGGCAGTGTTTTTGATACAAAATCCTTAGATTTTGCATCTTAAATACTATTTACGACTGTAGTTTTTTTTTCGGTCAGAGCGTGGTCTGGTGGTTAACGTGTTGGTCTATGAATTTGCTGGTCCATCGTTCGAGTCTTATTACCGAAAAAAAAAGGAAAGAAGAAAAATTCCCGCTCCGCATTTTAGGGTTGCGAGTGCTTTATAATTGTGACGGTCAACCTCGCTGTTCAGTCAGACACGAATAGCCCAAAAGTTGGCAGTAGGTAATTTTGACTAGCTTCCTTCCATGTAGTCTATAAATTCAAAATTAGAAACGGCTAGCGCAGATAATCCTTGAATAGCTTTTCCCGAATATCCAAAAAGGGACAAATGACGTTTTCAATGTGAAATGTATTTCTTTATATGATCTATATTGATGTTAGTCAACGCAGTCTATGGAAAGATCCACACCCACCGCTTTAAAGATTTCCACGTCTAATGATAAGGAAATAACCAATTGAGAGAGGGGAAACTATCAGACTCAACAGATACTGTTACAACATGAGGTCCAGGAATTGTTCAAATCAAGAAAGACTTACTTTCATGAATGTTTCACTGAACCCAAAGTGGAGTATGATTTAAAGTCAGTTATTCACTTGGAAATAGATGATGTGGGCGTTAGGAGATAAAGTTAAGGGACCATCACATAATGTTCGTGAATATTAAAAGTTATTTTTAAGAATTGCACTTATCCTTCATAAAGAAAAATCATGTACACTCTGCTAGGTTACCCGATTGGACAGCGGTAAATGTATAGATTTACAACGCTAAAATTCGAGGTTCGATTCCCCGCGGTGGACACTGTAGATAGCTTAATGTGGCTTTGTTCCAAGCACAAGTGGGCCGATTGGATTCTGCTCTTAAAGTCTAATTCACCAATATTGAATTTTGTAAAGATAATCTAAGTAACGAAAAAAAAGAATGAAAAATGTTGATTCGTATGTACGGTTATATTACCACATAGTTTAAAAAATATTTTAAATCTCGGTACTTTGCAGGAAATGGCTTCTAAGTTTCAAACGTTATTTATGATATGGCTTCCGCATTCTGTCGTCATGCTAGTTAAGATGGAATCCATTCAGGCTAAAACCGAATTTATCACTTAAGGTTAAAACTTATTCAAATATCTCAGATAAGCTAAAAAGTTTAACAAGATACTAAAACAGTCGTTTCCCGGTGGGTCAGATGTAAATTCATGGACTTACAACGCTTAAGTCCAGGGTTCGATTCCCCGCGGTGGACAGAGCGCTTATAGCCCATTGTGTAGCTTTGCGCTAAAAACAAAACAATCAAAGTCAGTCATGTTTGTTTGTCTGTCTGTTGTTCTAAACGACGACACCTTTTACACACAATGGACTTAAACGGCCAGGTCAGAGTCCCTTAATTTTCAACTGAGGGTCATATAAAAAGGCAACCAGTCGATAGCACGTGACCCCAGAAATTGCTAGTCTTAACCAAGTAGCGAGAATGACTGTCACTCTTATAACGTGCCCACAGCTCTAAGTGCGAAGCTTGTTTGAGAGCACCCTGTCTTGAATCCCTCGGATCTCCAGTCCGATATGCATGGACCAAAACGGTCATAAGTATTAGAAGTGATATAATTATATCCTTTAACGACAAAGTTAATTCATATAAATAGCGTAGAATTAAAATATTACAATTGCTCTGTAAATATGAAGGAAGGTGTTGTTATCAATTTTAGAAGTACGAACAACTTTGAAGAAGTATGTAATAATTTTAGATCGTACTTTGTTATTGATGTTTCCTTACTTCAAAGTGCCTACTCTTTGTTTGTACAGTTAGTGATGTTAAACTTTTTATTAGTCGTGTTGTTTACTGAAGATTTTAGAATTTTCTTGTTTGTTGTGTTCTATTCAACCATTCTCTATATTAAGACTGTGGGTGTAGTGTTACTTGAGTCCCTGACGAAGCAGAACGTAAATGGTTTTTGGAGTTCTAGGTCGTTTTCTGTTTTTATTTAGAACTGTACCATGTTTGTAGGAAGCGAAAAGTCAACTGTCTTCCTAGTTCGCATATTTTTGATTTGGACCTGTTTCAGGTATTACACATTTAGGTGGTTTCTTGTTTCATCGTATTTTTAATTTATTTGTAAATACGCAACAGAAAAACATTTAAATGTATCGTTGCGTGAAAAAAAGGGCGCATATTTTTACCATAGGGTATTATGTGTAAAACATTTAACAGAAATATTGTGTATTTCATGCGAATAGATTTCTAAAATGACGCTCAAGAAAACGTTCTGTATGATAGCGCAAACAAACTAAAAGAAAAAAAAAGCCAATTTGTCTTAAATAAAGCTTAAAATTTGTCTTCCCTATATAATTGTCGGGTATTCTAACATACCATTAAGAAGGCAATTTAATAATGCTGCAAAACATTTATGGTACGTCAGTAATGTGCAGACTATATTATAGTTGATCATTAACAAAAAAGTGCACTTTTCAAGCATCTTAAGACAAGACTTTTTTGGGAGAGGGGATGTTAGAGGAGACTGGGGATTGTGTTATACATAAGAGGATATGTTTGCTTCTTATGGTAGTAAACATCCATAAGAAGCAAACAGATTCTCTTTTATTCCTATTCATTTGGTCTTATAAAAACTTTTATGATCTTAAACTAAACAGTGAGTTTTAGCTTGCTAACAAAAGTAACGCATTACTTTCTTTTTTTTAACTCAAAGTCCTACAAGACTCTTTGTTACATTTATTTTAAAGTTGAAATCCCTTCTTTTTTTCTTTCCTAGTAACTCTCATCAAGCAAGGTGTGGAATCAGGTGTATCCAGGAACTTCGAGAGCCAGCACAGGCCCCGGGGCAAACATCCTCGCCGGGCCCCTTTTCTCTCTCTCTTTTTTAACATTTTCAAGGATTTATTAAAAAAGAAGATCCTAAATTAGGAGAGTAACGAGCTCATAAACCAGACAAAATGATAGCAGCAGCCGTTTTTACCTCACAGTATAAGCGTAAAAACGTTAATAAAGTAACAACAAATATCTATTAAATCTATAAAGTAACAAATACATATTAATTATTTCTCAAATTATTATTACAGTCGTTCTTAATGTATCAAGCGTCTATATGCAAAGAAAAGTCAAAACTATGGTTTTTATCATTAAATGAAGATATAACCTAAAGATGCTTTGCGGGCTTTACGGCATAACCAGGCGGGCCTGGGTGTATCTTTTCGTAGACGTTGACAATTTTTATGGCAAAGAAACAAAAGGGCATTTTTGTGGCATATGATAAGGGCAGGAAGGAAGGTGCTGTAACTCACCCAACCACCCCCTATATACGTCACTGTGGTACATCTTACGAATATTTTCTGGCTTAAACACGAGCACATGTTCTCGTTAATTTGCAACGAGGCCTAAAAATTATACAATACAATAGACAAGGAAACGCCAAGAAGAGAGTGGGGCATGAGAAAAATATTAAAGCTGATTTTTCTGTGTTTGCGGAGTTCACCAATATCACCCCTGGGGTTTTATAAGTGAATTCTCTATACGCGAAGAAGTGATAAACGTGGAATATCGTCCAATTGCGCCAAAGCTGCTTTTATGCAATCGATCTGAGTTACACTTCTCCGCATTGTTGCTGAATCACGTGAGTGTATTCCATAAAAGCCTGTTCCTCGTTTATCGCGCATGCGTTATATTGATTCCTCTCGCAGCTACGACGTCACAAGCGTTTATTATGCCATGTTAGTATACCCACGCTTGGAGCGTGTCTCTTATATTTTTGTTTACAAGTTTGAGAACATTTCTGCTGTTGTTTATTGTATTATACACAAAGTATCACCGTAGTGTATATTTACGTTTGTGATCCAGATTATCCTACAATGAACGAGAGTGAAATATATATTTACATATATTGTTAATCATTCAATAATTTGCCGAGGAAAAGAATGCGCCAGTTCGAAGAAAAAATGACTACCGTTTGTAAAATTGGACTGCAAAAATCTGTTTAATTTTAAATGGGACAACCTTTTCAGAATTTAAGATTACACGTGCGAGTATTGAAACTTTGGGTCATTAAAAAAAAAGCACAGGAAGTTGGAAGGCAGTTTCTAATGGATTAGTACAGTACAGTGTTCATGTTACACAGAGATTTCTCCTCAATAAAGATAAAGAATTATCGTGACGACTCATTTTGTGGATAAATCACTGGCATACAGTTTTCTGAAATTCCGCTGGTGATCCATAGTGCATCAACCAACCTCGTCTGCTTCGACACAGGATCTATGCTTTTCGTCCACAGTTTTAGTTTAACTCATAGGAGCAATATTAATGTTGGGTGTTTTGCGAAGACACTTTAAACCAAACCGGTAAGTATATTTTAATATTTGTATTTATCTTTTATACTTCGCTTCATTAAAAAGATTGGATCAGACCAGCTGGGATGGCAAAAAAAAATCTCGTGAATACATCGCCTCAAGTTATTTAAAGATTCTAATATTAATAAAGTCGAACACGGTGCTAATTTTGGGAAATGTAATCTCCTAAGGTAGAAATTATGGAAAATTTGTTTATACTTTTTTGTTCAGTTTTATGTGTAAGACTAACTGCTCTCTAACACTAACAGTCTAAGCACTTGTTAAAATGTATTTCGTATACAACCTCAACTAAGAAAGATATATATACAGTTTTAACTTATTTACATTTCAAAACTTTACAAATTACCCTTAGATACTTAATAAGATCAAATGAAAGTGATCAATTTATAATTTGTACGAAATTATATTATTAATAATAATTATATTATTATTAATAATAATCATATTGTTACGTCTCCGTTCGTTCGTTAATTAATTTTCCGTAAATTCGTTCCAACGAAACTTTAGCGACACAAGTCCTTTCTTAAATAAAACTAGTTTATTCTTTCCGAATACAACTTTACCGATACACTTAATTTCAACAGTCGTCTATAACAAACGCTAGAACGTCTCATGTGCTCGTGCTCGACAATACTCAGTTCAATTACACATTACCTCTGTTGTCCCGTCACGTTGTGAACGTCTTATATATATACAAGACTAACACATATCTAGTAAATGCTAGGGCATTCTTGAAGGAACAGGATATT
>NW_013665685.1:505581-506680 GCF_000517525.1 Limulus polyphemus
ATAATTAATATTATTATTATTATTAATAATTACATTATTATTAATAATATTAATAATTACATTAATAATAATAATAATATTAATTATATTATTATTATTGTATTAAATTATATCATTTTGTGATAAGCGTTTCATTCACGTTTGAATTCACAGCACAATAAAGATTGCTTGACAAATAGGCAGAGGTGAGCGCGTTATATTTAAACGACTTTGAATATGCGAATCAGCAAGTCACATGACAACCACGGCCGATATAAAGCCATAGTGGAACGGAATATGTCAGAACTACATTTTGTAGATAATGTGATGTCACTGAAAATTGATAGTATGTAACAGTCCTTTCCAATACAAAACAGTCATTCACTTACATGATATAAAGAAGTGTTCAGGTTGATAATTTAGAACTTACAAGATGGGGATATCCCCTGTACTTAATCACATTGAGAAAATAAAGGAATATGGATAAACTTTGGGCATCAGGACCATCCATAAAGTTACCTGCAAAAAGTCATAACCGTCTTGTGAGAATTCATGTCCAAACTCAAAGGTCAGTGATGAAAGCTGTCCACGTACCACTGGCAACAGTACACAACACAAACGTGAAATATTTCCATCTGGTGAAGCGATACAAGTCCCATGTACACATGTTGCTTCCATGGCATATCGAATCAACCTTTGCATACCTCAAACAGCTGGCGTATTAGTGTTTTTAATTTCATATGAAAACATACTGGTGAAGTCGCTTTAAGAAGCGCATATGGACTTCAGTGCAGTTAGACTGTTAAAACGGGCATTGAAGAACCGTCATCTTCGTACATTAGATGGATTATATAAAACAGGCAAGGATAATGGGTGTTCTTTTGAGCAAGTTTGAGATGACAGCTTTACGATGGGGCCTTTTGGAATAGAAACTACGCTGCGGTGCTATTATCAAGATGCACACTCGTCAAATAGAGCGTGACTGGACATGTCGACATGGACAGTAACGACGACAACTCGGTGAGGTTCCAAAATCGTTTTAATATAACCTACACAACCTCTATAAATCAACTCGTACATAAAAACACATTCGCTTATGTAGAAGGTGCGTGACAGTGTT
>NW_013665685.1:507153-510752 GCF_000517525.1 Limulus polyphemus
ATAAATTCTTAAGTAGGTTTCTCTAGCGTTTTCGAAGGGAAAAAAAAGTGCGTTGGTCATGTTTTAAACGTGTATTTTGCCTCACAAGGGGAACAAGACAGGATAGTTTAAATCAAAGAAGCGTTTTACCAAAGAAAAAGATGGGAAACTCTAACGGTATATTGTCACATGTTACTGTTAGTTGTAGCTTGACGTCTAGTTGTCACATGGTCAACATCTGTTACGAAAGAGTGTGAACGCAGGCAGCTTGCGCGTGTTAGAACTACTTTTGGTGATGGTCACTTGAGTATGAGTTTTTAAGATAATATATCGTGACTGTATCTTAACCTTGTATCATGGAAAATTATTTTTTTCTGTTTGAGTTTTGAGTAATACGAGATCAAATGTAAATATTAAAGCCACTGGACAAGGGAAAAAATAAGTTTTCACAAACTGTTTACTAGAAGTCAAGTTTGGGTGGGTGTTTAAGCGATTGAATGCGAGTCAGAAATTTAACTAATGGGTGAGAAGGTCATGAGTAATGGAACAAGAAAACTGGGCTCTCAGTTCGAAACATTCCTCTACCTGTATAATGTAGTTATGATTCTCTTACGTTTTATTCCATTGTCGTGCACAAGAAATTCATGATAAATATTAAATTTACGGTAGCATAATTTGTTTGCTTTCTTTTTTTTTATTGCGCCATTAATCTCACAATAAACTAGGGGGAAAACTCGTGTTTGGGGTACGAAACTTTTTTGTTTGTTATATTTTTTATTTGAATGCACGAAGTTTATAAAATGTAACCGCAGTGCTGTGTATTTAAAGTAACTAAAACAGTTAATTTACCTGCCTAAATACTCGCTTATGACATTAAGTACGTGGAGTTGTGAACGAGTCTGATGGCCGTGCGGGGAGTCTCAATGACTGCGAGGTTAAACCGATTTCACAACAAATAATACCCCCAAGACACCCCCAGTACAAAAAATACTTTGAGCCGAATGATGTGATAAAGAAAAAAAGACAATCCAATCGACTAATGTAATAAATGACACTAGATCTAGCGACGCTTTCAAAGCTGAGTCTCGTGGGCGAGTATTAATACTCAACAGGATGACGGAACTCTAACTGCCTATAAACAGATGAAGAAATTCGCGCACAAAACCTTAACAATTAAACACTACTGTCTGAGGTGGGGCTCTGAGATATAACAGATCCGTTCCCCAAATACATTTCCATCTGCAATGCATAGTACTATCTACACCCACTCTTCCCTAACTGAAATGGTGAGGGCGTTCATACTTCCGTACTCCTAATTTAATTTCTGCACAATTTAATGTAATTTAAAAAGTTTCTCACGCACGTACACCCTTTGCTCATTTAGTTATATAGATGCGAATATATTTTCAGTGCACAAGTATCAGAATAACGCCTTAAAACAGTTAGTCGGGGAGATATTGTGTGCGATAGATTGTGAAGTGATAATATGACCAAATTTTCTGCCTCAGTCACTGTTCACTAAGCAAACATTACAAACTTATCTTTTTTTGTAATAAACTAAAAAGGTTATCCTTCTGTGGTAGTCTACAAAACTAATTTAGTCTTTATTAACCTACGGATAATATTTACAGAAGTAATTTACAATAAAAACTCATCTATGGCGATAACTACAAAAATAACTGGTTCATTAACAACATTCTCCAATATGTTTACCTGATATTCTAGTTTCTGTTACAGTTCTGTCTACTGAAGGAAAAATACGTTAATTTTGTAACAGTAAAGACTTACGCCGATGTTTTGTTTACATTATTGCGTAATAGAATAAAAACTATTTTTAATATTTCTCACTTACATCTTCAGAGTGAGAGAGTTAATTTACACGAGTAAAAGAACAATAAAAATCAGGAGATCGCCATTTTGTTCTCTCTTAATTACATTCATCACGCTATTGTAAGTAAAAATGTTGAGTAGTCTTATTGTGTTTTTCAAACATAATCTGAAGTTATGAGTTACATCTATTCAAAATAATAATGATTAGAATTTTACACCATAGAACTGTAGAATGTTGACAACATTCATAGTTTTACACAAATAACACTTTACTGACATGCACAATGGGCAGTGTGTCGCTCGTGTACTTTACCTAACCAAATCTGTAATGTCACCGCGCAGTTTTAGATGCAAGAAAGGTCCAGAAAATTCGATAAATATATAAAGAAGATCATAACATTGCAATGTAACTTTAATTATTTTTATATTTTAACGATACAATGCTATTAGTTTTTATATTTGTCAAGAGATGGCAGGATGTTTGTTAGAAACTCTTAGTACCGTACGATGGTATGAGTTATTTTTTTATCTAAAGGATTGTCGTAAGTTAACTTGTTATATGGATTGTTTTGTAGTCCAGAACGATAAATATTTGAAATTCTAGAGGCTTCTCATAACTTTTGGAAATAAATAGAGCATAAAACAGGTGAAAATGGGATATCAAGTAATATATATATATCTGTTGATGTTTCGTTAGTTAACTCGGCATTGTGATAATACCAGGTTAACTCTGGCTTAACGCAAGTACATCTGTATTTTCTAGCACATTTTAAGCTGATTTTTGCTTTATTTATTTACAGAACGATAAAGCTATCCTACTTCGTAACTTAGTAGGTCGTTATAGTAGAATCAAAAATGTCAAAACAGTTACCCCTCTTCTCCAAACCATTTTTACCTCTAGACTGTATAATAAATACATTTAATTGTTTTAATGTTTGAAACGTTGTAAACTTTATGTGTTTTCCAGTCACTTTCCTCTTTCGTACGTTAATACATGGCCCAATTTTTTTTATCTAAAGTGTTGTAACTTAATATTTTATTCCTTAAAACGATGAAAAATCAAATATTTTCTGGTATAAATATAATTTATGAACAGTCATCTATCTGTAACTGTTAGTCCAATCTGTTTAGTTCTGGAGAGTTTAAGTCTATTTCTCTTTTGTACTAAAGCACGAAGTTCGCGAGCCTTTTGTAGAAACGTTCTTTTGTTTTAAGGCGGAGTAAAAAAGTATTATAAATGCTTTATGTGCTTCATAATTTTCGCCTAAGACTGTACAAAGCCGCCCCTAATTTTGAGCTGATAATCTAGAAGAAATATAGGTAGTCAACAGCACCCACCGCCAATTCGTGGGCTACTCTTGTCTGACCGATACTCTTACAGCGCATTCACAGTCCCAAAGTACGAATAGTGCTTTTTCGGCAACGGGACGCAAACCATGGACCTTTTAATTCACACTCTAGGCATGATAACCACTAAATCATTCTCGGCCCTTTAGGGGAGAGTAGAAGGAACTTTAAACTTTTAAGTCTCTGAAATAAAAGAACAGAATAAAAGAGTTTTATTTTGTTCATTCCAAAACTGTTAAGATTATTTAATTAGACACGGCTATGCCTGAATCGCAAGGGAGAAAAATTCCAATAACATTTATCGATCTACTAACTTTCGTAATATGGTTACTGTTACAACTGAATATGAATGTTTTTGGAAAAAATTATGGGTTGCTGAAGATGTTAAAGAATAAACTTGTATAGAATACATGTATACATTGAGTCGTCACAAGTAAATAGAC
>NW_013665685.1:511375-553098 GCF_000517525.1 Limulus polyphemus
CAGATTGCAGCCAACTGTGAAGCATGGTGGTTTCAGCGTGATGGTTTGGGGAGAATACCACTTTATTTTCTTTATTCATTTGTTTGTAAAGGTGTAAGAATTTCATACTTCGAATATACATGATTGTATAGTTTTATTATTAATTTCATAACTTTAAACTTTCAATACTTGCAGTTTAACTCAGGAGTGCATTTGTGAGCAACCCCCAAACTCCAGAGGGGTGGAGAATCGCAGTTTCTATGAAATATTTGTATGCAGGCCAGATCAACACATATACGCAAAATACGCTATAGCGTAGCGTCCCTGGTTGAATTTGAGGGGGGGGGGCACGCTAGGCCAGCTCTCTTTGCCCTCTCCCCCAAGCCTTTTCTGAAAGTTGAGTTACCCTACATACTTATAATTTCGTCTTCATTTTTACGTAGACGATAGATATTATGATTCATTTTCGTGTTTTGTTTTACGTAGGTTGTGGGTAATGATGCCCTATTTTCAGATTTTTTTTCCTGATTTATACGTAAGATATGGGTGTTTGTTTGAAGTTAAGCACTTGTTTGTTTGTTTGTAATTAAGCACAAAGCTACACAATGAGCTATCTGTGCTCTTCCCACCACGGGTATCGAAACCTGGATTCTAACGTTGTAAGTCCGCAGACATACCGCTGCGCCACTGGGGGGCAAAATATGAGTGATTACAGTCCACTTTCAGAGTTTCTTGTTTTATTTCTATGTAGGCTATAGGTAATTATGCCCCATTTTCTAATTTTTTCACGTAAGTTATGGGTATTGATGCCCCATTTTCTTATTTTATTGTTCCTTTCATAAAACCCAAGGGAAAGTTTTAAAAGTATTATATAATAAGTAGTTTATGACTTATTAGGAACTTAAAAAATCTATAAAAGTCAAACAAGGAGTTATTGAGATTAAATAACACATGTTTAACAGCCTTCCAAAAGAAACAGCAGTGTTCATTGAAGTGGTCTTGAAAGGCGAATCTGTATGTAAAGTAGTAAAAAATTATTGTTTTTATACTTCATTGTAGAAACATCCATTCATTCACAATCCGCAGTAACCTAAAAAAAATAAACTTCTGAATATCAACGTACACAAAATATAGTGTCTGCTAAGTACTTAATAAAGCATAGCATATTTTCTTATCAGTATACTTGCGGTTAATTTTGACCTTTATAGGGAACTAACGTCGTACCAAAACTTTTTTTTATGATTCCTTCAAGATTTATTATGTGTGTATACAATTATAAAGAAAAATTACACGAGATTCTCCCACATTTTTTCTCCTTCTTGTTTTTTCATAAATGATAAAGGTCTCTTTTAATTACAGCTCAGCTAATAATCTATAAATGGTAGATATGAGAAAAGGTTAAAATGTCTGTTTAGTTTAGAAAAGTAATTCATGTCAAATCAATGTGAACATTTTTATTACATTTTAGGGCTTTCAAATAACCATTATCTTTGAATTTTTTAATTTGTACTAAACGGAACTTGAAGATATTTCCAGATTTGTATGCACCCCTTTTCTTTTCGTTTCTTTCAATATTATATTCCATTACAACTCATTTATGACTTAAGTCTTAAATATAGTTGTTAAACTACACTGTGAACATTATGAGTCAACAGTACTTTATGGCTCTAATGTTTTACGACCTCATATTTTTCACAGCTTTTAGATTTCACACAAGAAACTCTTGACAACTAGCATTTATTTTCTTTGGTCCCACCATATTACTGACGCTCCTTATCTTTACGGATTTTCGTCACATTTTACACCACCCATAATTACAGAAAGTAGAGTTACTTCAAACGAATAAGGAGTTTACGGAGCCAAGACGCTTATTGTACCGCTATCTTCATGTGATGAATGAATATGTGGAATGACAGCTGATCTCGATTTCCGGTCTCCCTTGGAAACACTGGCAACCACAGTCGTTAAATGTCGCTAAGGGTTACTAAAAATATGCCAAACATACGCAGGCACAAAAATATTCCGTAGAAATGGCTTTTATTTTTCTATTTTACGAAAAATGGGCACTCCACTCAATGATTTGAATATGCTCAATATCTGGATGAGGAAGAAAATAAGGTTACCAGATCGCTGTTGACAGGTGGGGAGGGTATTTTGTGTTTTGAACCATTAATTTTTGAATGGGGTTAGTGGAGAGTAATGTAGATGACTACATTAGTTAAATATCAATTCATAATACAACTGAGGCAGCCTTGAAAATTATTCTATTGTTTTCAACTTTAGCTTTAAAAAACAACAACAACCAAATTGGATTCTGCATCCACTCAAATCTGGAAAAAAAAGTTAAATAATGGATTTGAGGTAAATAACTGGCTAATAATACAATTCTTGTAAATTATATTTAAGTATTTTTCAACAGCTGTACTGATGTGGCATGTAAACTGCTCAGCGAAAAGACGAGTAAAATCCACTAGAAACCTAATACTATTAGATTACTGGAAATATTTAATTTGCAATTGGTTTGTTAGTTTCTATGGTGGATAAAATATTCTTATAAATAGCAAGTAAAGTCCTGAATTATCAATCTTCGCAATCCTAATTTTTTAATATATCAGTTAAAAAAACGTTTTTTTTCTGGTTTTTCAGTAAGTTATTTGTTTACTTGCTTGGATCCCCCATGGGTCAGCGGTAACTCTACGGACTTACAACTCAGAAAATATGGGGTTCGATCCCCGCGGTGGAGAGAGAGAACACTCATTGTGTAGCTCTGCGCTAGTATAGCAACATCTACTCAGACTTGCCTGAATCTGTAATGTAAAGATTGTTCGCAGTAAACCATGGCTTTTGGAGGGGAAGAGGTTTATGCCCATTAAAATCTTCGCGCAAAGCTACCCAAGGGATATCTGTGCATGGCCATATCTAGTTTTGAACTGATAGACCAGAGGGAAGCCAGCTAGTCAACATCACCCACCGCCAACTCTTGCGCTACTCTTATAACGCGGGGCCCGGCATGCCCAGGTGGTTAGGGCGCTCGACTCGCAATCTGAGGGTCGAGGGTTCTAATCCCCGTCACACCAAACATGCTCGCCCCTTTCAGCCGAGGGGGCGTTATAGTGTGACGGTCAATTCCACTATTCGTTGGTAAAAGAGTAGCCCAAGAGTTGGCGGTGGGTGGTGATGACTAGCTGCCTTCCCTCTAGCCTTACACTGCTAAACTAGGATGGCTAGCGCAGATAGCCCTCGTGTAGCTTTGCGCGAAATTCAAAACAAACAAACAAACCTTATAACGCGTTCACGTTCCCAAAGTGCGGGCGCTGACCATAGACCCATGAATTCCCTGTGGGGGCATGCTAACCATTTCGGTGAAGGAGAGAGGAAACTGTACATTTTTGATCGTCTGAAATGTGTGTCGTGTCGATTTGGTGATCTACAAAAGAACAAGTGGCCCCGAATTGTAAATTATATTTGGTTTATGTAAATTAATTATGTTGGTTTCGTTTACTCTACTATTGAATAAACAGAACACGTTAAAATGTTTTGAATACAACATTTGAGTCACTTGTATAGCCTCACTTTATTCACTCTCATATAAAATTCGTATACAGTGTTGCATTTTTATACTTAAAAAAAATAGCCACCTGTATGCACTTTACCTCAATGATTTTTAGTGTACTCGTGGATACGCATCATTTTTAAATTAACTCTCGTACAGACAGTATAACATCGTCAACAAGTATCCAAACGGATGCTTGTTTAGAGGGGCAAATAGAAAATTGTTCATCAACGAGCATTTCTCAAACAATTAGTATAATAACCTACAAAACCATAACAATCAAGACGTACATGAACTCTTTGTTTGCCTGTGGCTTAATGAAAATACATCAGTTTACAAATATGTAGTGATATTTTTTGATTTGTTTACCGTTTAAATTCAAGAAAAAATCACCAAAGACTTAGTCATATTCCAGAAACTACTGTGCTTCTAACATAACAATTCTCGCAATTAGCAAACAACTGACGTAGTTTACCTGGCTCCACATTTAAGGAGGGTAAAAGCTTACTGAGACTTACGTCTGATTAGAGCTGAAATCAATTTAATTAAGGTTTTCACACGAGCACGAGCTTGAAAACAATTTACAATACTTAATAAAGACTCCTCTACAGAAGCAGAAACTTTAGCGTGATTTGAAAATCATTAAATTGTTACTCAGTTATAACCTGAAATATGTAAGCATGTGTTCAAAAAAAAAAAGAAAAAGTCCAATATCGCTAATAAAATTCCAGTTTTCAGTAAAATTCACAGCATTAGTTAGTCCATACTTAAAACAATGTTTATTTTGAATGTTCCTTGATGGCTCAAAGGTAAATATTGTTAGCAGAACACTTATATTCCACCGTGTAGCATTGTGTTTAGCAACAAAATTATTTCGGATATTCGCGCAAAGCTACGCAAGAGCGATCTGCGCTAGTCTTCCCTAATGTTAAACTGATACCCTACAGGGAAGTAGCTAGTTAATAACATTCACCGCCAACTCTTGGGCTACTCTAATCGAATAATGGAATTTGATCGTTTCTTTTATAAAGCACCCAAGGAATGATATTGGAACTCGAACCATGGGTCCTCGTATTCATAGTTTGCTTACTTTTTTCCTTTTTCATATTTTGATATTACGAAAGCTTTGTTTTTTGATGTACAATATAAAACTATAATCTGTATCATCAGATTGGATGTGCATAGTTCTTAATATCAGTTCAGAGGAGTCCTGAGTTATGAAACGATAGCAAATGTATTTAAGAGAATATCGTCTCAAGACTTGACACTGGTATCAGGAATTAGCAGTGACTTAGTGATTAGTGTGCTAGGCTGCGGATCACAAGTTCCAAATTGATATCCCTGGTAATGTGTAGTTTAATATGAAAAATTGTTATCCCTGATAACGTGTGAAATCTAATATGAAAATTGTTATCCCTGATAACGTGTGTGTAGTCTAATCTGGAAAATTGATATTACTAGTAATGTGTGAAGTCTAACCTGAAAAAAAAATGATATTCCTGGTAATGTGTGAAGTCTAACCTGAAAATTTTATATCCCTGGTAATGTGTGAAGTCTAACCTGAAAAAAAATGATATTCCTGGTAATGTATGAAGTCTAACCTGAAAATAAAATTGATATTCCTGGTAATGTGTGTAGTCTAAAATGAAAATTTTATATCCCTGGTAATGTGAGTAGTTTCATGTGGATAGTTTTATCTTCTTTACTGTTCCGAGCTATAACTCTGCTCAATCAATTATATAGATAAACTTACACACTTTCTACCCATAATACTTCTTCCGCTGACATTTCTAAGAAAATAAATTATCGTAATGCTGAAGTGGGTATTTCTAATCAATTCTGTACGATCTATCATGTGTGTTGCTTTAGTGAAATTACGCAGTTGTCATGTACTTCAAAAAAAAAAAGGCATTAATCGTATTTCTGAACATCGCATATTACATGTGACATTAATGTTATAAAACTAAATTCAGGTACAATAATTCATTACATAAGTAGAAACGCATTACGTGCCGACACCCTTGGACGATTACACGAACAATGTGGAACAGAACATATACTAACAAAGCTTCATTGCTGCAACTTTTGTTAAAACGAATTTTACCAAACACTTTCATGCGTGTTAGTTCAGTTCTCTCTTAAGATAAATCTTATGTAGATTACCCCGAATACTGAGATGTTTCAAAACATCATTAAATCATGGCGTTAGGTACATCATGTTTACTAAAGCTTTTTTTTTTTGAAATTCGCCAAACTTTGAAACTTAAAATAAAAACTATAATTTCTAATATAAGTAAACTAAAAGAAAGTAGAATTATGGTGATTCTAAGAAAACTTCTCAATACCTGTTTTAACCTAGCTTTCTGACATCTTGATAGATAGAGGGAAAATATTAAAATAAAACAATTAATATAATTAAATTTGCATGTTAAGTCACACGATATGTCCGAGCAATGTTTAAAAAATATAACAAGATTTCCACCGCTATGCTAGAACAAAACCATGTTTTACGTAGTAAGTTTTTCTAAAATATATATATATATATCTAACACACATTCTTTGTTTTCTTCCGCGCCTAGTGTTACACAGAATTGCCCCCAAGTGGCACAGTGGTATGTCTGCGAACTTATACTGCTAGAAACTGGGTTTCGATACCCGTGGTGGGCAGAGCACAGATAGCCCTTTGTGTAGCTTTGTGTTTAATAACAAACAACAATGTTAAAGTATGTTTCGAAGCCACGAGTATCTTTTGGTTTGTGAGGGGTGTGTGTGTTTATTTCCATAACTTGTGCAACAGATACTTTGACAATATTAGTGAATTGTGGAAACATCTATAGTCCAACTTTGCATAATGTAATAACATAATACATACATATACACACCCACATATATAAATATATATATAAATGTGTTATATATTTAACAGTTACTGGAAATATAAATATTTGGATCTATTATAGTCTCATTTATTTAGATGTTAATTTATCATATTGTTTTGTTATGTGTATAAAATATGGTTAAATTAACGCTTAACATATAGGTATGTTCATATATGTAGAAATGTTTATGGAATCTGTCTTATCTTTTAGGAGATCAAACATATTTGGGGTTTTACGTAATGAATAATAAACTCATCCAACCTTTCATGAATGTCAGGTAATAGTCTAAAATAAAGGTTCCCAAACTTTCCCAAGCTAACCCAAACTGAGTAATTTTCTGTACCATTTCTCAAATGAGGAAATGGGGGTTCTTATTCTAATATAATCCAATAAGGGCTAGTAATATTCTTATAGTTTGTGTTATTTATTGTTTATTCAAAAACATTTCAGGATCATTATTACATATTGCAGCCCACTAACGTTTGGAAACCACTGATCTAACGGAATTCTTGCTATTAAATTGGTCTTAAAGCTGTTGAGTTGTAATATTTGTTAATATCAGATAATAACTTCAACGTTTAAGAAGAGATCTAAAGCTAAAAGATGAGAATGGATCTTTCTAAACTTGATCAATATTTATGATGTCTATTGATAATACTTGTGACAACTGATGACAACAAAACAACACCGTTTTCATGACCATTTATATCCCTGCATTATTATTATTACAAACACTTAACCACCTTTTATTTTAGTATATTCACACATCCAGTCAGTCCTTTCAATGTTAGCCATCGTTCTGTCTACTGTTTGTCCTGATTTTATACTGCTTTTAATTTTTGAGCCAGTTTTTATTGGTTGATACTATAGTTTTGCTTCCCGTTTTAGTTAACTGTTTGTTTTTTTTTCCCGCTCCAAACTGTTCATGTCAACATATTCGTACGTTCATACTGGATCCATGATCAGTTCAACTAGTAGAGTCGTTAGTCCTTGAACAACCCTGTATGGGCATCACAATAAATCACTACCAGGCTACTTCTTTCTCTTCTGTCACAAAGAGAGCGCTGTACAGGTTAATGTACTTGATTCAACAGAATGTGTGAAGACCACTATATAAAAGCCTCATTGTATACAACATCGTCTCTGTTGATTGTAGTATATGAAACTAGCAATTAACTTTGATTAAAAGCTGTTAATTTTACTTAGTATAAGAATACTATACACTGACGTAATGGACAATTCGTCAAGTATGTAAGTTGTTTTATAGAGGACTGTACCAACGTTACTTACACCAGGAATTAAGACTAAGAATATGAAAAAGAGCGAGTGTTGGTGGTAAAATGGAAATTAAGATATAAATATAGTAAAGAAATTCAAAACTTTTAGGGCTAAAGAAAGTTGTTTAAAACCTAGAAGGTGAAACGTCAAGTGCTAAAAGTTTTGTAAAAAAGAAATAATAACCTGGGGGGGGGGGGGGCAATATAAAGTTATCTTAATGAATTCAAACCTATAAGGTAAAATAAAATGATAAACAAAATCAAAACCTAAAAGTTTCGATAAATTTAAGACTTGAATGATAAAAGTATTAAACCCTAAACAATAAACGTAAGTCAAGACCTTCGTGATCAAGCAAAATTAAGACTTGTAAAGTAAATAGAGTCGTAGCTAAGAAGGTAAAATAAAATCTAGGTCTAGAGAAAAAAAAAAATCAAAACTTAAAAGGTAACCTTCTAGGTATAGAGGATAAAGTACTCATTACCAAGGCATTAGTTAAAAATAACCCAGACTTGGAGGATAAATTACAAGCAGTAAAGACCAAAGGTTAAAAAACACTCATAGTCCAGAACTTGAAATAAAGGCAATACGTAGGTCAACTTTAGTCAAGTCAAAGTAGCTAAAAAAGGTAATCCAAACTTGCAGGTTAAACCTAGAGGTTAAAATAGTCCAGAAGTAAAGGTAAAGTCGGTCCAAACGTAAAAGGTTCTTGAAGTCGTGGGGATCTGTTCTAACTATATTATACTTCTTCATACTGTGATTCTAGGAAAGAGTGTATTTTGTCAATAGTGTCAACATCTTTGATGCTAAAAATAAATGTAGTAGCTTGTACTTAAGCAACTTATGTATCAGTTCACCACAAGTTCACATTTGTTATTAAAAATACGAGCATGATGTTTAATATAATGTATTTTCTATCGTATGTCTGGCTTAGCTTGGCCAGGTGGTTAGGGAAGTCGACTCGCAAATTGCGGGTCGTGGTTTCGAATGCCCATCCTACTAAACTTGCCCTTTCGGCCGTAGGGGGGGTTATAATGTGATGATTAATCCCATTATTTGTTGGTAAAAAATAGTAGCCCATGAGTTGGCGGTGGGTGGTGATGACTAGCGGCCTTCTCTCTAGTCTTTCACTGCTGTTTGTAATTTTTGGTAATTAAGCACAAAGCTACACAATGAGCTATCTGTGCTCTGCCCACCACGGGTATCGAAATCCGGATTCTAGCGTTGTAAATCTGCAGACATACCGCTGTGCCACTAGGGGGCGCTAAATTAGGAATGGCTAGCGCAAATAACCCTCGCGTAGCTTTGCGCCAAATTCAAGCCAAACCTATCGTATCTCTATTGTTTGTTTGTTTGAAATTAAACACAAAGCTACACAATGGGCTATATGTGCTCTGCCCACCACGGGTATTGAAACCAGGTTTCTAGCGTTGTAAGTCCGCAGACATACTGCTGTTCCACTGGGGGGCTCGTATCTCTAAATTAAAAACGTTCAAGTGTATGATATATATATATATAATAGTAAAATTCAAGATATTTCTTCTCGAAAATTAGATTAATATTGAACACATTCGTTGTTAATGTGCTATCTTTTTTTCAGTTCTAAAAGAAAACCATTAAATGAGAAAAAATATTTTTATTGAATGTCAGCAATGACCCGCTATACAATAAATAATGTAACTCTTCAAATGTAGTGTCTATATTTTGTAGTATATATTTTTATATGTAGATTTTTCTCGAAATATGTGTTGTTGTTCGGTCGTAAGGAAGTTTAACATCACGCTTTGAATGCATAACTGGAATTTTTATCCCAAGTTTAGAACAGTCTGAGCAATATAAAATACGAATTAGGCTAGAGTAAACTGATGATGAAGTTAGACAGTGAACTTAGCAAATTATTGAGAGAGTGGTTTTAGCCAATGAATAAGTCTGCAACTTATTAAATTGATATAAACAGTTTTTTAGTTCAGTTTTTTAAATTTCGAGTTTCCTTTGGCGACGCAGTAATAGACATACGAGAAGTGCAATACCTAAGAGAATTACTAAGTAAGTGGAATTATGAAGTTAGGCTTATCGATCGGTGAACGTTAGGTTAGTTACATAAAACTTATGAACTTGTAGTCGAAGAAATAAAATGCTTTCGTTATCTTAAGTAGACCAGACTTAACGTTGATCTCTCTATCGAATAATCTATAAGGACCCGCTCACCATTATTAACCATTACAACAATATTTTATTGATAAAACTTTAAGAACTTTAAATCATTATTTTATCACTTTATCAACTTTAGAATCTTGAACATATTTTTACTAACTCTAGCTACTGAAACAAATATTTTGTTATTACCCAAAGCTTTAAAATGCTATATATATATTTTACTCATATATTTTAAAGTTTCTTTGCCATAATAAAAACATTGATATATTATATTGTAATTATTGTCCCTAAAAACACTAAAACAATGTTTTATCAACTTCACGAGCTGCAAAATATTATTTTGTTTAATGTAGTTGTAATATCATGCTTAGTAGCTTTTGAAAAAATTAAATAAATATAAGTTTTTCTAAATATGATTGCAAATTTTGAAAAATCCTTAAACAATTTTATAATTATCATACTTTTATTTGATTTACCGAAATAATTAAACTTTAATATTGATGAAATATATCACTGCCAAAAGTTTAGATTGAAAAGATATGACGTTATTTGAAGCAATGCTTACGCCCAAGCTATATATTTTTTGCACGATCTGACGTAACCTAGCCGCTAGCGTGCCCGGACTGTAAGTCTAAAGATTCATGTTCATTGAAGGCCAAATTTCACTACTGAATGAGACAAGAGCAGCTCAAACGTTGGCGGAGGGTGCTTTTGATTACTTGCCCTCTCTATAATCTATCAGTTCAAAATTAGGAACGGTTATTCGCAGATAGTCATTGTGTCGCTTTGCAAGAAAATTTTATAAAACAAAAAACAATTTTTAGTTTGCAGATATTGCGTATAGAGGGTCAGTACACTACAGCTGTATGGGACTTAATAGTACTGTTTGCATAATCTAATTAAAAGTCTGATTCTTTATTATACACTGTCATTTTTTTTGCTACAGACGAAATATAATAGAAACTTAGCTTTCGTAACCTGGTTTGGGGTTTAGTTATGAATGACAATAGAGTGTATGAATATGAGTGGACAATATCAACCTATTTTGGAAGAATATATTTTTAGATGTTTGTTTGTTTTTGAATTTCGCGCAAAGCTACACGAGGGCTATCTGCGCTAGCTGTCCCTAATTTAGCAGTATAAGACTAGAGGGAAGACAGCTAGTCATCACCACCCACCGCCAACTCTTGGGCTACTCTTTTACCAACGAATAGTGGGATTGACCGTCACTTTATAACGCCCTCACGGCTGAAAGGGCGAGCATGTTTGATGGAACGGGGATTCGAACCCACGACCCTCAGATTGCGAGTCGAGCGCCTTATCCACCTGGCCATGCCGGGCCTATATTTTTAGAAATCACAAGGTACAAATGCTAGCGTTCCTGGATATAAATGATAAAAAGAACAACTATAGTGGTCTGTTACTAGTGCATACAGAAAACGCAAACATGTTTCTCACTTTATATACCTATTACATTAATTTGTGTTCCTCTGGTAGCTCAGCGGTTATTTTAAGTGCTTATAACGTTAGAATTTGGGTCTCGATCCCCGAGTTGGATACTGTACAGGTGAACCATTGTATTGCTTTATGCAAGAATAAACACAAAAACAAATTTCATTTTTTATCTCTTTCCTGTGAAGAGAAAGAAAACAATATATATTTATAAATCATGCTAGCGCCCTCTTTTGTTCCAGACCAAAAATATTCTACGCTGGTGGCGTCTAGCGTTGTAAGCCAATACACTTCTACTGTTGAGCTGTATATGTTTAAATTTTTTATTCCTTTGTGTGACGATATTAGAATGATGTTTTAGTGATTAATACTGGAGGTACTTTATAAATAACTTATAAACGTATTGCAGTCACTGACATACAGCTAAAAAATACGTGTATGTACTAGTACCTTCTTTATTGAATTTAAAGTTATTTTGTGAGCAACAGCCGTTACTACTACTACTATACTCGCCTTCAGTATGTTACCGGTAAGTCCGGTTTAATTGCAAGAACGTACGATAAAAAGTAGGCGTGAGTTGAAGTGTTCTTGGCTTGGTTAGGCCTACTTTTGAACTAGTTTTTCGGTGCTAGTGTAAGGTGAAACATCTTTTTTTTATATAATTTTGAAAATTCAAAATTGAAATTCAGAGTTCCTTTGCCTTTTCTCCCTATCGTGATATAGTTTCGTACCAAGATTCCATAGCCTGCGGAACAGGTAACCTGACTTTAAAAAGTGCAAGTGTAAACTTGCTCAACTTTGAACTTGAACATAATTTGAAACTGAATCTTACTTGTAAGACAACTTACAAGTTACACCATGGTATGGCCAGACCTGAAGAAGTGGAAACGGGTATTCCTGCCTACTAAATTATTGAGGTATGATTTTGATATTTGTTAAGGTAAATGAGATTGGCTTGTGACTCTTAGAATAACCAGTTAATAATAGTATAAATGATATGTACTGAGTAAGTCTATACTGATGTTTAATTATTTTTCATAAATGTAAATAACATTAACTGAGTATGTTACAAACGTGACGTTATTTTTGTGCAAGTTAACCAGTTAAGTCAGACTGCTTAGGCTGAAATTACCGGTTATCGACATACCGTTCAGAGACATACTGAGTAAATTTATACACTTTAATTTTAAGTGTAAAGAACTGACCAAATGATTTGGTAAAATTATTAATTGTTTATATAAAATATATATAAAAATCCCTAGCAGTAATTAGTGGGAATAATTGCAATACTGACGGATTTTTGTCTGTGTGTGTGTGTGTGACATAAATTATCAGCGGCCCCGTAACCAAGTCATGGACCCGTAACTTAAGCTCTTTAGTGCACAAATAGCTTAGAAAAATGTATTTAAAAAAAGTCGATTGAGTCTATATGCCGGTGATAAATAGGCCTGGGCCTGGAGCTTTTTGACTCTTTTCAGCGAGTTTTTCTTCGTGTCATCTTTTTTAATTTACTGTTTTTAAAAGTTGTACATTTTTCAAATGACATATGTGAGGAAGTATTTTTTTGGCTTGTTATTTGAAATCTCACATTTTTGTTAGTTATGTTAATGAATGGGAAGGTTTACTTTAGTTATCTTGAATAAGAAATACTAAATGGTTAGCGACCTTGTTATTTCAATAAAAAGGTTGTTTTATCAGAACTGAAATTATCATATCGATTTTGTCAGATAGCTGGTATTGGCAGTTTGAATCATCATATTTTGAGATGTATTCAGAACATTCAATCAACACCAGTGGATTAGATAAAGTGTAAAATGAGTTGGTGATTAAGAAGTTATAAAAGTCAACGACCCATCAGATTCGTTTAAAAAGTTTATTTAGTTGGACAAGGGTTCCTGTTTGTATAAGAAACACACGGAGATTGCATGAAAATGTAAAACACAACATTCGTTATTCAAAAGAAAAGTTTTCAAAGTGTTAGCTTTATATCTTGTACACGCGCGCGCGTACACATACACACTAACACTAAAATTTATACAGGTAATTTATATAAAACTATAAACATGCCAAATTGAGCGAAAAAGCATGTAATTATTAATGAAATGAAACTTGCATGATATAGAAACTACAGAATAACAAAACGGTGAAATAAGAATGAGAATAAAAAAATAGTAGTTTAATATGTGTGTGTGTGTGTTTAGATTGAGTGGTTTTTTTTCGTAGTAATTTTCTCTGTTTTTAACGGTATTCCATATAAAATTATATCATTGTTAATTGCGTGTATGTTTTATGTATATGTTTGTATGTTTTAATACACACACAGAGAATATTTTACTGGTTTCACAACATACATTCTTTCTTAAACATTTGTCATATAAATAGACTAACGAAATGTTACTTAGGGGAAAGTGTAATAAAAGTATTTTTATAAAACTAGATTTTCACTTATAGCTTCACAAGCATCAGCATCTTTTCTGAGGCGCCCTGTAAAAATAATAAATTACCTTTGCGTGGAATGTTGGTACTTTTTTTTTATCAGAAAAAGAGTATAAACCACCCTGAATTGAACATAGTATTTGTTAGGGATAATTTGCAACTGTCAGGTTGTGCTATACCACTTCTATTTCATAACGTTTTCGTAAATCATCATTCTATGTAATTGTAAACTTTAAATATCCGCATATATTTCAGTAAATTACATATACGTTTTGGAACTTAATAAGATGTTATCTCTACTTTCAACACTTGTAGAACATATTTCCGCTTGTTGCAAAACCACTATCTTGTTTTTAGGGAAATCTGTTGTTGACGTGTTCTTAGTCCAGTGAATCTAGATTTACGGTGACGTCACCATTCACACGAGATATCACCTTTACGGAGAGACTGTTTCAAAAATATCGAATTAAAAAAATAAATGACACGAGCAACCGAATTCGTTAATTGACAGATGGTGCAAAATACAAATCTCTATTCACGAAATTTAATGATGTTGATTAAGTCATAGGGTTAGTTCAATCGTACTGCTTAACATGTCACTGCCCGGCCTAGACCCAAACCACCAAAAAAAAAAAAGAAATAGTTAACCACATTTTTGTTTACCACTTGAGCGGTGATAAGCTATAAATGAAAAATATACACTACGGCGGCTTCATTACTAACTAGATATAAAACCTAAATTACTGCCATGTTAGTTAGTTAGTTTCATTCGCTTATGTTTGTCATCAATTCCTTTTATTCCTCATCATATACTTGTAGTAGAATTATATACCATTCCAAAACTCTAAACCGAACACTTAACATCGATGAGCTGACCACTGTCCTCAACAGTGTTATGACAACAACCGGCAGAATGTCACAGGAAAGTGCCACAGCAGTGGTTCTTAACCTTTTTTTGCTCCATGCCCACCTCAAAAAATATTATGCCCCCTTAATATAAAAACAAATTTGGTGTTGAGGAGATGTAATAATATAATGTAAAATTTAGAAATTTACTAAAATTTCACACCCAAATGAAAATGTTTTCTTATTGTAGCATTTTCAAATTGGACCACGTTCAGAATCACCGTGCTTCAGTATGTATAACAGTCATCAGCTATCAAGTGAAAACATTTCAGCAATAACAAAACAACAACAAAAAAAACTGCTGGTTGTGTTGACTTTATAATGCTTGAGTAAATACAGTACTGACCCCCACAGTTTTTTTTTAAGTCTATCCACAGCGAGTTATTACTGAAAATCTATTTGTACATTTGAAACATTATTTTACAAAGGAAGGTCAATCGTAGACCGTAAACTTTACACTTTATCGTACTTGGACTCAGCTTTTGAGACCACATTTAAACAGAACAAAGGAACAAAAATCCATTGAATATGCATCAGAGGAATTGACAGATATTTGGTTTAGGAATGTTCCGATCATATGTGTGTGGGGATGGGTCCCCCATAATTTGCAGTTAGTGGGTGAATGAGTACAGGCAACAAATTCTGGTCAACTTCTACACTTTTTCAAATGAATGTGAGATGGTGAACTATGATAGTTCAGTATAGTGTTTGACTCTGCTGACTGACTACAGGTTTTATACACACACACATCTGTATAGTATGTATGAATGTTATGTTCTGTCTGACTTTTATTAATATAAGCATATGTTAAGGTGTAGGTGTAAGTTTTTCTGATATTCACACGTTTACTGTTATGTGTGTGTGTGTGTGATATTTATGAAACGAAGGTATAATTATTTAATCGACGGTTTCTAGTTTCAGAATACCTTTTTAATCTTTTTTACATAGGATTAGATTAATCAACAAATGTATTATTCCCCCACCACCTCTCCCACTTACACACACCAACCAGCTTCCTTTAGGAACTGCCCTGATGTTGTTGAATGGGTTGCTACGATCTTAGTGTCCTTGGCCATTTTTCTCATCCAAATCCCTTTATTGTTTTAGTGGAAGTTTGCGTACCTTTTTCATCTTTAAATCGTTGTTTATTGTCTTTCTAAAACTGATGCCAAGAGATATGCTCAGCTTCATCGCGATAACCTTTTGGTTCAGAGGATTTTTTCCCCCTTAAACACTTTGGGTTTAACGACGTTGTTCTAGTATGACTTTAGAGTATGGTTTTGGAATTCATTGCTGGTCTTAACGCTTTTCTATATGGGTATTTTTGCTTTCACGAAAAAAAAATATTAAATGTCGTTTACTTTAGTTTACATCATTTAATAATTTCGATATGGAAATATACCTTTCCAAAGAAAGTCTGTGACATAACTCCTCCGGCCCGGCATGGCCAGGTGGTTACGGCACTCGACTCGCAATTTGAGGGTCGCGGGTTCGAATCCCCGTCCCACCAAACATGCTCGCCCTTTCAGCCGTTGGGGCGTTATAAAGTGACGGTCAATCCCACTATTCGTTGGTAAAAGAGTAGCCCAAGAGTTGGCGGTGGGTGGTGATGACTAGCTGCCTTCCCTCTAGTCTTACACTGCTAAATTAGGGACGGCTAGCGCAGATAGCCCTAGTGTAGCTTTGCGCGAAATTCAAAAACAAACAAATAAACAAACTCTCGGCTGCCCTAAACTTAAACTTATGTGTTTGTTATATCCCAGTTTGAAGTATACCGTCGTTATTTGCAGAAGCACCTCTTCATGTATATCTGTAAGCGTTCTATCGCAGAATAAAAATAAAATGCACTGTTTTTCTGATTTACGTAATTGTACATGTTTCCTTTGTTTGATTTGATAGAAGCTCTTATTAAACTGAAAGCTTTAGTTCATTATTTCAGTTGACCTTAGAATAACTTCCAATTGGCATGTTCATACATTATTTATTAGTCCGTCGTCCAGTTCATATTTTTCTTCTGCATTGAAATGTTGATTTTATTAACAGTTGTCTGTATGAAAATTGGAAATGATGAAATACTCTGCTTTTACTACATACTAAATATTTCGAAAACATTTCTGTTACTACAGCGGATTAAACATTTACTTCTAAGAGCTCATGATTTAAAGCAAGAAGGAATATGTCAGTCACATTACATCTGCCATAATCCCATGCCGGCGAGGCCTTTTGTCCAATTCTAGGGCTCATCATGTCGGCTGATATACGAAAGATACAGTAGTGTCTAGGAATTACATTAATTTTTATGAATAGCCACTGTTATGGTGCGAACCACATTTAAGCAAGCGAAGTGTCATTATTATCAACGTATATGTGTCATTTACAAATTACTTTTACGGTAAGAATTAATAAAACAACGTTTTCAATTTCATTTTTTTTTAACAGCAAGTATATATTAACTTTTAATTAACTTTACTGTCATTAACAAAAACTGGCGAACCAGCAAGCTAGACTTTTTTTGTTCCCATTGCGGGTCAAGTGTCAACGGGGAAAACTACATCAATAAATCTAAGAACCCATGAATGAAAGCTAAGGAGAATATGTTATAATATGTCAACCACGTTACGTCTGCCCTATCCAATGCTGACGAGGCCTTTCGCACGATACCAGGGGTCATCAGGCCGGCTGGGATACGACTGTTATGGTGTGAACCAGATTAAGTAAGTGAATTTTAATGACGGAACAAAATTACCTAAACCTGGAAATATGGTATACTTTACACCATGAACTATTTGAATTTGATAAAGGTTCTAAAATACAGAGTGATAGGTAAATATAAAGACGTAATTGACGAACACACACACGGTTGTAATGTAAGGTTGTTATTTTTTCCACCACACTTGTGCACAAATTCAAACGAACTGTAGGTTTGATGTTCAGTGGATACAGCGGCTACGATCTCCGTTAGTAAATATACGAAACGGTTGGGTGAGTTTGTTGACTCATACACAGATGTGTATAGTTGAACGTTTGTAGCTGCTAGACTGTTTGTCTGCTCCTTTATGAACAAGACATACATACACGTGCACAGGTATGGCAGTTAAACTGAACATGTGCTTCACGTGGACACCCTCACTTGCTGCAGCATTGTTTTAATTTAGAGAAGGGTGGGGTAAATAAGATGTCTTTAATCACACACTTGGAAGGTTTCGTACAAGTCGATTATGGAGCAGGAAGTTTTATTTTGATGAACCAAATTGTGTGTATGTTTGCGTGTGTAATATATATATATATTATATCAAGTTACGCGTGATCTATTGTAAACTGTGTCTTTGTTTCGTTGTATATTCTATATTTATAGCATTCTTGCAAGGAACTCCTTTTTTTCCATAGGTGTTTGAACCTTAATTGTATGAAATAGTGAATAAATTATCATTAATATAAATATTTTATTATAATGTTGTATTTGGCCCCCAGTGGAACAGTGGTAAGTCTGAAGGTTTATAAAGCTAAAAAGCTGGCTTCGATACCTGTGATGGGCACAGCGCATATAGCCCATTGTGTAGCTTTTCGCATAACTATAAACAGTCTTTATCTTATAAATTGTATTACTGTAACATGAGTTTAAAGTGTAATGGCCTAAATTACATAATCTATAATCAACTAAAAGATAAAAAATAACTTTGACTAACCATGTACAAGTTTAGACGATAGAAACCTTTTAACAGATATCAAGTGAGTAATTATACAAGTATCTCTCGTACTTGTAAAATTGGCTGGCACTTTTCTTCAAAACTGTTTCTCATACGATTCCGAAAATAATAACAACAACAAAAAATAATCAAATTTATTACTAATATAAAAGTTTTAAAGTTGAGACTGGGAAAACCTAGACTTTAGCATATTTTATTTTATTGTGGATGACCTTTCCCACAAATTATATATATATATATATATATATTATCTTAGCGTATTTAATAGTACAGCCTAAGAGTTTTTTATAAAAGTTAATCGACAGCAGGGTAGTATGGATAGGCAGTTACAGAAAACATGATCTAAAATTATCGACAGCAGCGTAGTAGGGACAGACAGTTACAGAAAACATGATCTAAAATTATTGACAGCAGCGTAGTAGGGACAGACAGTTACAGAAAACATGATCTAAAATTATTGACAGCAGCGTAGTAGGGACAGACAGTTACAGAAAACATGATCTAAAATTATCGACAGCAGAGTAGTATTTGTTCGTAATTAAGCACAAAGCTACACAATGGGCTGTCTGTGCTTTGCCCACCACGGGTATCGAAACCCGAATTCTAGCGTTGTAAGTCCGCAGAAATACCGCTGTGCCACTGGGGGGCGCAGGGTAGTATTAATAGACGGTTACAGAAAACATGATCTAAAATTATCGACAGCAGGGTAGTATGGATAAGAAATTGTGTTTTTATTTTTTCTTTCTTAACATAATAAATATTTAAAGTACAATAAAAATACATAAAGGTACCAATACCGTAAAGAAAGATATACTGTTTTTAAGAATTCTACATAGTTCATTCTAATGCTGGGGGATATACAACATTGGTGTTTTTCCGAAATTACATATGAAATTAGAGGGGGCAGACCTCCAATTACCTTACTCATGTCATCCTGTAAACTGATTGATCAAGACGTAGAAACGTACAAAGAACAGATATATATATATACACACACACATTGACATTTATTTATATACACTACGTCCTGAGCCAACGAGGCCTTACGCTCAATACCAGGGCTCACCTCACCAGACCGACTGAGATACGAGACAGACAGAGTAAAATGTGTGTGTGTCTGTCTCTCTTTCTCTCACACACACATACACACCAATAAAGTGTATGGGTTTAAAACGCTAAAATCCTGGGTTCGAGTCCCCTTGGTGGACATACCGCTGGTACTCTATTGTGTATCTTTGTGCTAAAGATATCAATGTTATTTAAGTTATTTTCAAATCTTATTTTTAACGTAAAAATAATTCCACAATGTTATTTCTTTTTATTCATTTTAAGACCGATAATTTATTTATTGTTATTAACTCAAGGTACGCTATATGCGTGATACACGACAATTCAGGAGAGAACTTGCCAATGGAGTAGCTCAAAGTAATCCCGAAACAGTAATATATACATTAGCATGAAATAGCCTCAGTGAACGTGTAGCTGCTCAGAAACCACTGCTTAGGAAAGAAACTAAACCAAAAAAGTTGAAATCGATATTAGACTTTAAACAAGGAGATTAACAAAGCTGAGGGAAATGCAACCTTTATAGATGAGACTAAATTCAAATTATTTAAAAATGACAATAACCAACGATAGTTTGTTCAACTGCAAAGAAGAGAATTGCATCACGATTAATGAACTATATTTACTGTGAAACATGTTGGGGGGCAATATAACTATGGGCTACATCTCAGTCATTGGTGTTTGTGACTTACACAAAACTGATGGCTCCCTAAATGCTGACTGGTACATTGAGATTATTATCTATCATATTATTTCTCCAAGCACAAGAGTAATACAGGATATTTGCAACAATATTTCGCAATTGTAAATTCATAAACGTATAGTAACATTGTAAAACTTACTTCCTTTTATTTTGTATTTTCTGTAATAATGTATTATGGATAAATTGACCATGTAATTGCAGTTACTCATTATTTATGAACATTTTATGTATATCGCTTGTGAATTTCCATAGTTATTTCCAATACTGCATATATATATATATGTGATGTTTAACTAAAACACATAACTTTACCGTTGTAATGAAAATTTATTTAAATATATCTTGGCAGAAAATATACGATTTTGGTTCAAAATGAAATATGGAAGCAACAGTTAAATTCAACGTTACGTAATCAACAAATGCTGTATATCCCTAAGATTCAGCTGCTTTGTGTTACCTAGTTACTTGGTGGACCTTTGACTTGCTGTCACTAGAATCCAGTAAGTGTGCTCATGGGTCGCATTTAACAGTTTCACCAAATTGGTTTAATAACTTTCGAAATTATAAAAGAAAAAAAGATTTGTAGTTACACGGACATATTAGTGAGGTAACATTGCAATGTAGTTTAACAAGCTTGTCGACCAGAATAGTTTGGAAGAAGGAGCTTATTTTTTTAGTTCAGTTAATTCGAATTCTGAAAATTAAAACAGGTGCTTAAAATAAATAAGGGTTTCTTTAAGGGTAATAAACAGTATTGAATATTACTTAGTTACACCTGAAAATAATTTAAATTTGCTCACAAATTATTTATTTACTGAATTACACTGTTGTTTTTTTAACTTTTTTGAAACATAGTTATTTTACACACACACACGTTCATTTGCTAATATTTAACAGTCTCAAACATAAATATTTTTTTAAGGGCTCGGGTTAGTCCTGTGATGAGCTCTTGGTTTCGTAGCTGGCAATCCAGTTTCTAATCCACACGATACCATAAATTGTTTCTCACACTTTAGGCTGTGGGTGCATTATAAGAGTGACAGCCAGTCCCTTAGCGTGGATGGTGGTTGGTAGGATGCTGTTGACTGACTACCTTCCCTCTGATCAGTAGTTCAAAATTAGAAACGGTGGCAGATAGCCGTAGTAGCTTTGCTATAAAGACAAATACAAACCATTTTTGAAAAGGTTTAAACTCTATTAAAACTTTGAAGTTTAGTTTATCATTCCTATTTTCGCAGTTACGCATTACTATGAATCTCACGCTCGTCTTTGCTCCCACAGTTTTTCAGTTTAAATAAGTTACGTTTATTAAAGAACATTTTCAGTGATCTAAACAACGTTCGTTACGAGTGCTATTTCAGATTAAAAAAAAACAAAATCTAAAGCTGTTCAGGTATTTATATTTATTTATAGCTTGTCACATCAAGGTCCTTATTGTGTGCTGCAAAACATCTACATAGATTATACTGTTCGTTTCTTTTTCAAGTGCCCGCCATTGCGACTCAGTGGTTAAAACGCTAGAATTCTGGGCTTGATCCCTGGGATTGGTACAGTGTAGACGGCCCACTGTGCAGCTTTGCGATTAAGTAGAAGATTTGCGAATTATAACTTGTCCCAACTCCACTCAATTCATGTTTTTCAGAGAAATTATATATTTTTTTATGGCCTGGTAGTTAAGGCGCTCGACTCGTATGCGGTCGCGAGTTCGAATCCCGTTATCAAATGTGCTCGCTCTTTCAGCTGTGGGGGACGTTATAATGTGATGGTCAATCCTATTTTTACCTTTCCTTGGCTCCGCGGTAAGACTGGGGGCTTATAACGCCAAGATTTGAGTTTCGATACCCGGGTAAAGCATAGATTGATCTTTTTATGGTTTTGCTCTTAACAACAATTTCATTAATTCACCTTTTATCTTTTTTTTTTAATAATGTTAGCTTAACTGTCCACAAAAATTAGTAGTTGAATTATTAAGTCATTATTTGGGTAACGTTTTTAATATGTTTTGTGTATACATAATGACTGTTCTGAACATGTAAAACAATATTCTTTTATAAGTTTACATGATTTATACAGAAACTACTACTGTTTCTTCGGAGTGTATTCTAAAAGTTGAAAATTAGCAACGTAAATCCAGTGATATGTATGTGAAACTGAGAGGCACACCTTCTCCAGCAAGCAAAGTCGACAACAGAAAGCTATTACCTTTATATTCCTCAACTGTTTATAGTACTCCATTGTGTCTGAACTATTCAGGTGAGGAATTTTACATTTTACCATTTATAGCAGGAGTCTGAACAATCAAGCCTAAAGCAGGTGACGATTATGTAAATCAACAATATTGACAAAAGCAAGACAGTACCGCGTGTTCTAAAGAACTGTGGACTTGTCGTTAATTCAGAGCTGCGGAGCGATATTTTGTACCTTGGCGACTATTTTATCTTTTTTATTGTACTTATTTACCTGGACTCTAATCTAAGAGTACAATGACGTCTCTGACTGTTTATCATTTTACATGTATTTTTCAAGGTTTCTAATATCCGAAAGCATTTCTATTTTTCTGCATCAACAATAAAAACTATTTAACAATCTTATCCACCTGTTTCATTCTGTCTTTGATTACTTTAAGATTCACGATCTTACAGATAAATAAAACTCGAAATGTATTAAGCATAACCGCAGTATTTACACTGCGCTTTAATAACACAGGAAAAAAGTATGAATTAGCTTTTAGAAAATTTTTTTGTATGTTCTACTGACTCATTATTTTACATTGGCCTCTCCCTGCCACGTTTCTAGATAAACAATTCCCCTAGTGCCAGGTTTATTTTTAGATAAATAACAACAGACAAAAAAAAAAAAAGTTTTAATATTTTATTATTTATCTGAAACATTGATCGGTAAGCCTTGGGAAGATTCAAATTTGAAGGGAATAACCCAAATTCCCATGGCCGTGCTGTAGATGGGGACGTGAATATACCTGTGGCAGTAAAATAGTTAACATGATTTAGCATTATAGGCAGATGATGAACAGTAACGTTTATATATAGCAACATTTCGTGATTTTCATTATAATATATTGTAATAATAAACAGCTTCTGTGTGTCCTGAAAATGCACGTGCAATTAATTTTAACAGATGCAAATATTTTTTGGTAGAAATTTTGTACAACGTATTAAAAGCATATCAAAGTTTCTAAAAATGTCTAACGTTAGGTCGTATAATAACATTATAAGTTTATTTATTGATATTACTTAAGTACGGTCATGTTTAGCCCTAACTAAACTAAATCCAAAAACGTACATAAGTTACAGTGTTAGTTTATCTCTCTATCGAATATAGGCCTTACCTAATAAACGCTTAACTAATGTTAGGCCTAAGACAAATAGACTTATTGATTTTGGTGTCTGCAATTAGAATTGTGTTGTATTATTCTAGAAATCCTGTGTTTAAAAAAGTACTGTTGCAGTAAAGATACTAATTTGACTGCAAATGTTTTGCAGGTCCCTGCTATTTGAATAATATTACTGGCTTGAGTATCATTATCGTGTACTTTTTTCTTGAATATGTTCTACGATGTTTCTCTACATAGATCACGTTTTTCGAGTTTTGTATCTTGTAATTGTACATTACTTATTCAATCGCTATTACCATTAGTTTAATAAGTAAAAAATCCAATAAATGAATGCGCTGTATCGGTAATTTCCTGTCTCCAAACAACACAAAAGATTCACAACGTCGATATTAGTAAGGTGTTCACTATTTCTTGGGGAAGTTAACAAAACCTTGGTCCCAGCTTAGTTAGAGTTATGAAGCAGCCATCTTGGTTAGTCTTCCCTGTAATCAGCTCAATGCAAGTTAAATAGGCATGCTTTAGACTCTACAACAAGTGACAGTTAATACCTGACAAAACTGTTTAACCACACGTGTAACTCATAGTAATTTTGTCTGCGGTGGAAACGGCCAATAGCCCAATATGGTTTTGCACTAAGCAAACAAACCCTTCTAGAGCACTGCCATGGGCGCGCACGTTTTAACCCAGAAAAGCTTGATATTAACCATCCACATTTGAGTTTAGAATTTCGTTCCAGCCTGAAGAAAAGGCATTCCCCATCAAAACTTCCCAAAGTTAACCAGGTGAGTTATGAAATATTAAAACGTATAGTTTTTGTTTTGTATTGTGTATCTGAAAACAAACGTGGCTCCGGGAGATTTGTTTATCTATACACATCAGAGTGAAAGAGTTTATTAGCTTGTTTGAAATATACTCAAACAACAGTAAGCGTTAGTTTTCTGTTTAGTATGTTTCTATAGCAACTTTCACTTTATCGTCACATCCAGGTAGTATTGTTAGATATTTCGCGCCATAAAATGTCGAATAAATTGTTAAACTTCTTTTGTAAACATAATTTCATAGCTTGGTGACCGTAGGCTGTTCGTTCTAAGTCATGTGCACAATAGAACTAGAAGAAAGATAAATGTGATAGAAATATCACAGTGGCGGATAAATATAGCAGACCCTTCTAAAGCTCTATGGCGAACCATGAAAATCAAAGTGGGACAGGTGAAGAGGAATGAAACGAGCCTATTTTTTTTTATTTTTTTTTGTCAGTGATAAAAGACTTGGGGTGTATTCCGTGACTGGACGAGCAGGTGTGAGCGGCAGAATCATAATTACAATCGCTGCTGTGTCATGGATGTCTAGCAACTACTGTGTGGTGCATGGTCAACTTCACTTCATAATGAATAGAACCATGGTTCTAGATGGATAATCTCACTTTTATCCCACCGCATAGATGTTACCAGGCAAATCACGCACTACTTTTTTTTTTTTCGTTTCGTTGTTGTTGTTCTCCACATAGTTGCAGTTGGGATGATTCAGAACACAAGAATTCCTTTGTGTAAAGGTAAAGAGACTTGTACTGCTCTTTTCCCCCACCATGAGGTCACTCTGTACTTGTCAGACCGATGTTATTCAGAATCTTTTTTTTTCTTCTTTTTTTGTGATAATGTTAATATAAGGGTTAGTTTTTTTAAAACTAAAAAAATCATAAATTTTACAATTTTGTGTTAAAAACTTGAACAGCTACTTTGATTTGATAAAGTTCCAGATGAAATATCAGAATCATATGTATATGTACGACGAAAGATGAACAAACACCAACATACCGTTCTTTGTTAGGTAGCTGCGGATGTAAATAAAGAATTTTATATTGAAAAATAAGCCTTATAATAATGATAAAGTAGCAGATTTTCCAAGAAGTTCAACTATCTATGTATCTATAACACGAAAGTTACGCTAATTGTAACAATTAAATGGACGATTAGATAACAGCATCCCCTTACCTTGGTTGTTTGTTTTTAATACCATACAACCAGGCCAAAAACAATTAGCATCAAATGTTAGGAATGAGGAATAAAACTTGGATAACGGCTATGGTGTTGTAACGGTTAAATCTTCCAAGAAGAAAAGTATATTCGCAGAAGTATATAGGGTCTGCACATCTATAATAGCAGAAGACAACAGAGCTGAAACATTTCCCCAAGGATGTTGTACAGGAGGATCTTTTCACTCATTATGGAAATGATAGAAAAACTGGGTTTCTTTTTTTTATTTGAAATACATGAAGAATGAGGAGTGATGGAAACTATTAGTAAGGTTGTGAGAGGAAAGAGGAAGAAGACGAGGAGGAGTCTTAAGATAATGATAGTTTATGAGGATTAACCGTTATTCACAAGTCTCAGGTGTGAAATGAAACTAAAAGATTAGGATTATATATGGCTGATCATAACGTCCCGCACTTAAGACTATCATTCACCACAAGCGAGTAGTTGTGGAAAGATAATTATATCCAAGGGAATATCATAAGGAAATTGAATTTAATGAAAACAGGTTATTAAAACAGACCATTGATGATGATAACTAGAACTTGTGTACTGAAGTTGGCATTCCAGCCCTAAAAATAGTCACGTAACGAAAACGTCGGTAAAACCTAAGTTAGGACAAGAAACACTATACTTTTACGATAAAGAAAACTGGAAATTTCTCCTCCAGTTTCGGTTAAGTATTTGTTTGTTTGTTTTTAATTATGCACAAAGCTACACAAGGGCTATCTGTGCTCTGCCCACCACGGGTATCGAAACCCGGTTTCTAGCGTTGTAAGTCCGCAGACATACCGCTGTGCCACTGGGGGGCTCGGTTAAGTAAACGAATAAATTCTTTGTGATGGGCTATGATACATAGTTCAAATGCTTAGCTTTCGCGTGCTTTTAGTTTCTTCTTAATTATATAGGTATTTGTTTCGTGCAATTACATAATTTAGACTCAGATTTAATCGAATCGCAACAAAGCGAGCTTTGTTCAGTTACAACAGATACACTATGACGGGCATCTATCGGTTAAACAGAGAAACTATGGAAAACATATAAATTACGTAGCCAATGCATCAGTAGCTAATTTGGGCCAAAGTAAAAGGCAAAATCTGTCTTGGCACTAGTGCCGACATTCCTATTATGTAAAGTCCCTTTCCTTCCCAAGTGTCTTGAGTGTATGGACGGCATCCAACCATACTTCACATAATATCAGTAGAAAGTTCCTGATTTCGAAACCAAGTAAAATGTGACAAATTATATTTTAAGACAGTATGTTTACTTTTCTTTTTACCTCATTTTCAGCTTCTTAGGGTTCTCAGTTTTTTTCACAGACTATCTTATATTCGCTGAAAAAGTGTATAAAAAGGCCTCAATAAAAATTAAAATAAATAGAAACCCGAGATGTAAAATGCTTTTTAGTAAAAGAAAAACTAAATTGTATTGCTGAGCTAGCACATTTTTCATAGTTTTTATTTTTGTCTTTGTTATATGGTGGAAAATAAAGTATTCTTTCATTTGACTTTACTTATTGATTATAAGTATCGTTTTATTATAAGTTACAGCTTTTACAGTAAGGGAAATTATTTTAAAACAGTTACGACGTTTCGATGTTGATAAAACCTTCTTCACTGTTAAAACTTGTTCACTTGAGAACGATCGCAACAGTAATCGAAACGTCGTACGTGTTTTAAACAATATTCTTCCTTACTGTAAAAGCTGTAACTTATGAGAAAATATTTTCATTCATGGGGAAACTTTGAGATTAAAGTTACTCATTTTTACTTGAAAAATATGATAAAGATATATAGTAAAAACATACTGTTTCATAAGATTGGTTCACGTGTAATTATTTGGTTATGAAATTTAGAAACCAACGTGTTTTTATTTTTTATTATTAGTAAGAATTATTGGGTCGTGAAGTTTTGACCGAGGACACACTCACTGGATTATCAGATCTTTTGTTGTTTGCTATAATACACAGACAAGTAACTTCCCAGTGGAAGTTTAACTTTTCATTAGGGCACTCGATTTGCAATCCATGGTTCGCGGGTTCGAATACCGTCACTGAACATGATCGCCTTTTCAGCTTTGGGATCGTTATAATGTGACAATCAATCCTATTATTCGTTGGTAAAAGAGTAGTCAAATAGTTGGCGGTGGGTGGTGTTGACTAGCTGCCTTCTCTCTAATCTAATACTTCAAAATTAGGGACGGCTAGCACAGATAGACCTCGTGTAGCTTTGCGCGAAAATTCCAAACAAACCAAAACCACACATTTTACAATAATAAAAGTTGGAAGACTGTTACAATCTGATTACCACAGGCATGTAAGTAAAAATATTATGCGTGATTGGTAGAAAAATTTCAACGAAATAAATTAGTTTTAAGTACTAAAAATGCTTCAGTGAGCAAATAATATAAATATTTTTTACGTTTCTCTGGATGAAATTTGTTTGCTGTCTACACCCATTTTATATACTGTTTTAGTAAGGTATCTGTTAAGTGAATGAAATACTATATAAATAGATAGAAAAACTTTTAATATGCCACCTTGTCACAACGTAAATTTAATGCTTGTAGTATACTCCCAGGAGTCATATGTTCTAAAAGGCCTAGCTGTTGGCTGGCTTTCTTCCTTATGATCAGTAGTTAAAAATTAGGGACTGCTATATCAGAACCTATGTAATATTTGACCTGGCATAAGATGCTGTTCGGGTTTGAAAATTCAAATTTTTTGTTCTAAAAGGCAAAGTACTTATTTTCTAGTACTTTTTAGGACCTTAAAAAAGTCTATAAGTGACCTATCACCATCTGTCTATGAATTAGAACAAAAAAATAAAAAAAGGCAAATCGATATTTTGTAGTGAGTTTTATTAAGTTTTTCCTTAATAGTATGTTAGTAATTTATAGATCAATTTCAAGAAATTAAGCTAAAATTTTAGGTTTGCATATTCCACGAATAAAATTTAGTTCACACAGGTTTCTCAGTTATTTCTAATTCTTGTAGAAATGTAATTGGACGTATAATTCATAGATTAGTGAAATCAAAAATTATAAAGCATTTTGGTTGTCCATCCGACATTTAAAAAACTATTTTAGAAACTATTATACAAAAAGGCAGATTTCGTGTAACGCTCCTATAGCCTGCAAAAAATTAATGGCGAAATTATAAGCTCATATATATTTGGCTCACGACGAATTCTCGACCAGTCAAAATTTCAATGCCTCCTCAAATATAATTGTCGCTAGAGGATTATGTTATATCCCTTTTGGTTGGAATTATATTCGCAAAGTGTGGTTACTAACAATTGAAGAGATACAACGACAAAGCAATTCGAAGATAGAAGCCTTTGTTGTTTTTCATGGAAGCAGAAAAAACTCGCACAGCATAGCGTTTAGAATAGTTTCGAAACCACACCTTAAACCAATCTGGAACAACTTCCTCATCTGTAAATTGAATGGTTGGTGTGGTGTGGTTAAAAAAGAGAACCTTCTGACCCAGAAAAACATTACGATGAAGCTGGGTACGTTATCCGGTATCATTAATAAAATAATAAACAAGAGCTTGAAGGTGAATCAAGGTTACATAAATTTTCAAAATTGGCCAAAATACTGTATACAAACTAATTGAAATGGATTCTATTCACACTGAAATGCCTCTTATTTTTTATTTTTCGTTGAAGTTAGATTCCTTTATTATGGTCTGTCATTTAGCTATAGAACAGAAAACAAACTTAACACTCTTTGGATAGGTCGCATCTAGAGCTTTATTAATTATAGGTTGTTTCTTGACGAGAGTAAGACTTGCCCAGTTCTCAAGACTTAATCACGGTCTTATTTAAATTCCTCTCTGTTTTATAGGGTAAACCTGTGTATCTGAGATTCAAACTACCATTTTGATTGCGATAAACATGCTGGTGTGTGCCTGGAAAACTTGTAAAACCTGTCTCCATTTTTCACTCTCGAGGTTCTCTAACTCCCTTAAGTTTGTGTCTGTAATATGAATGATAAGTCAGCTTATGCGTATGCATTAGTTTGTTATTTTTCTTGCAGGATATCTAGGTTTACTATACTCTAAATCATGTGTTCGTAACCCTAGCTTGTCATGCACGAGAAAAATTATGCAATTTGTAGAACGCATGACAAACATAGTTAATAGTTTGTAGTTAAAATGCAGAAATGTTAAACGTACTTGCAAGCCAAATCCTTCTGACAGGAAGTTTGAGAATAAGTTATTACACAGTTAAAAAAAAGTTTTACGATGTAAAATTAAATATGTAATTTGAAAGCTCTTTTTTTTGTTATAATAATGTCGACGCTGGTTCCTTTTCTGTTCACAATATTTGAGTTTATAGTTTTTTAATCGTATATTGGTATGAATATTTTAAAATACTCAAGCCCCACACTGGCACAGTGGTATCTCTGCGGACTTACAACGCCTTGAAACCGGGTTTCAATATCCGTGGTTGGCAATGCACAGATAGCCCATTGTATAGCTTTTGTGCTTGACTTCAAACAAACAAACTACTCAAGTCCCCCACTGGCACAGGGGTATGTCTGCGGACTTACAACGCCTTGAAACCGGGTTTCAATATCCGTGGTTGGCAATGCACAGATAGCCCATTGTATAGCTTTTGTGCTTGACTTCAAACAAACAAACTACTCAAGTCCCCCAGTGGGACAGCGGTAAGTCTTCGGATTTACGACGCTAAAATCAAGGGTTCGATTCCTCTCGGTGGACACAACAGATAGCCCGATATGGCTTTGCCATGAGAACAACACACACACACACACACACACACACACTACTCAAATGTGGCTCCATCTCTTGACTTTCGCAACAATCAAATCATGTGTTCTTCAACAACTTGTGATAGGCACTTATAGGGAGATGTTTACGCTTGTTTTTCAACAATAATACCTTTCTGTCATTACCAAGTTTACAAAAGTTCTATTAAAAACATTAGCATAGTGATATTTTTATTTCTCTATATTATTTTTTCTTGTAGAATCGCAAACGTAATATATATTTTTAGGTTTTTGGATGGTTTTGTAGGCCACATGTGAAGAGCGAAATATAAAAGTGGCCGTTACATAGCGGAAACCACCTGGATACAGTGGAACATTTTCTAGTTCCTTGTGTAGTATATTTCCTGTCGTTATTAGTTTACTATTACACCATGTTTACCTTCACTCGCAGGTATAGAACGATGATATTTCTCAAGGGTAGCAACTGTAGTGATGTGACTTTCAATCGCAGTTTATAGGATTCGAAGTAAATAAATCGGAATGTTTTTAAGGAAATGCTTCTATTTTGACCACACTTTTTTAACATATGAAAAATACATCAATATCGTAAGTCCTAAAAACTGCCGCATTTATTTATTTTATTTCAAAATGTATGTTCATGAATACTAGATGGCAGCACCATTCAAGAAAAAAGCGATCTGTTCGAACCAGTCTTATAAGTTTTAACTGGTCCTCTCAGTACAATGAAAGACGCTAACGTTAAAGTCTACAAGTACGGTTTAGTTTGTCGTTGTCCGGCCCTACAGTGAAGGTAACGATATAAGTAAATTAGTATTTAAAAACGTTTAATAAATAGAAATAATACTGCTGTCTTAATTTTAAAATGCCCGTGACCTCAAAAGATTTTCGTGAGGGAATCGGAAAGAACAGGGAAAACGTGTCTCGTTTATCTTGGTCAAATATTCCTGTGGTAGTCAGGTAAAGTCATTGTTCTGCACGACCTTGTTTGCCACGGACCGTTAAGTAATTTGTTAAATTTTACGTCTGTATATTTGGTATTTTTATATTAGAAAAGTAATTATGTCTAAAAGATATTAGTTGTTTAGACGTGATAATAGTAATTTAGATAATCCTAACAGTTTATAGTTTCAGTTAATTGGTGTGACTTAATTAAGCCTTAAACTTAAGTTAAAGGCCACTTGTTTAGGACAGTTGAAACTAATTTTGTGAAGTGTAAGATAATAAGTTAAAATATTTGTATATATGTTTGTCAGCATGCATTCTTAAAACAAAACGTAATACTGGACTAAACCTTTTACCTAATGGTAATGTCTAAGATTTGTAAATACTACTACTAGGTCTAGGAAATGTGTACTATGATTATTAGTATTAAAAAATATGATGAAGAGTGTTGTTAGTGTATGTGAAAAGTAATATTATAGTATGTTCAGTACTGTGGTAATCACATGTACGTATATATATATATTTATATCTAAGACTAATACTACAAGTAATATAATACAAACAAACGTTGAGATAATTCAACGACTTTCAGGACAGGCGGGGTGGCAATAGCTATTTTAAAAAGTTACCTCTATTATAAACTAAGCTAAAAGAAGAATTTTGACAAAATATTTACACTTGCTTTAAGTTTGTCCTCTTATTACAGAAGGGTGTGGTAAAACTACAGGCAAGTACTTGAAGTAGTTCGGGTTATAAAATCAAAACCAATCTGTATAAATAACTTGGTTTCTTCTTTGAGATAAACTTGATAACAGTAAATCAGATTAAACCAGTTTTCCAAACTTTTGTCATCCAAGCCCTCCTCCCCCCTTTAATGAATATTTTATTGCGCACCCCACCTCTTTTTGTAATGATTGAAAGAGTGAGTTAAGTGACGAGATATAATACATGGATACACATTAAAATTGCTGTGTGTTGTACTAATTACTTGTTATTTTCATTAATAAAAATATTAAAACATTTAATTTCACATTATTGCACTATTGACTCTACCCTAATTGCTCGCCCTTCCCCCCTCAAGATATCATTTGCGCCCCCTAGTGGCATGCCCAATTATTTGGGAAACGCTGGTTTAAACAACTTAAAACAATGTACGTAGATATTAGTTTCTGTTTTGTTATTTTTCTTCATATAATGGCAGAGTGTTGCTTTCAGAACCCTAATTTCGCTGGTCATGTACTACATTGGAGGAAAGGGGGAGCTAGCTAGAAAATCCTGAATACGGTTTCAACTTTCTGCGAGGCTGTATCTTTAGTGTTGATCGTCACAGCCAAAAAGACCTTAATCTGTTATATTATGAATGAATTCCACTCTACACACCCCACATTTTCTTAGTGGTTAATATTACTTTTAACTTGTAACTATTACTACTGTTCCTAATTTTTAACGTGTTCGACCCAAAGTCAAAATTGAACCAATATTAAGAATATAAACAGTGCATAGTTTACTTACTAGGCAGATTCTTTACGTGCATATAGTAATATAGAAAGTATAGTAAGTATTGCCATCTAGGACGAATATTATGTCGTTTTAAGAGCCCTTTAGTTAAAAGTTAAGTTGGTATTTATCATAACTGGCGGAATAGAATTATTTTCCACCAATTATATTTAATAAAGCCATGAACAGACTTTCGTTTGTTATTGTTGATTAAGGTAAGCTATAAAACCACATTCTTTTCGGAAATGAAGCCGTATCTGTGTATAGAAAGTACTGGTTATTCATTGCCGGATTAAGAAATTCACATTTACTATGTGGCTTAGTTGTATATGCCTCATCCCATTACTTCATCAGTTAGTCTGAAAATTTTTAACGCTAAAAATTGGGTTTCGATACTCATGGTGGGCATAGCCCAGATAGCTCATTCCTTGGCTTTGTGCTAAACAACAAGCAACTAAGTAATTATTTATTCCGACTGTACTTTTCAGGTTTTTAAAGCGAGTTAATGAACTAGCATGTCTTTTGAAGATTTTATACACTGCAAAAAATTAATGTTGAAAGTAATGATAAGAAACTGTTATAATCAATATTAACCTGATAAAGTATTAACGTATACATCGAATCGCCAGCTACTTGATTCGATAAAATGCCACAACAGAAATACGTATTCCGGGTCTTATTATTAAATGGCGTATATTTTTCCCAAAAAATTTATTTGCGCGTCAGTTTAACTTAAAGATGGAATGAACTTAAAAAAGGGCAAAGGTTATCGAGTGACACGATGAAGCGAGGGTTAGAGATAGATATTTTTGGTTAAAAACAAATTTACTCAGGACTTGTTAGGGAAGGACTAGTTATTATGTTTGTTGTTAGAAATAGACCAAAAGTGGTGAAGGCAAAGCTTGAACTCGTTAAAAAAGTTGATTGTTTGTTTTTGAACTTCGTGCGAAACAACTCAAGGGCTATCTGTGCTATCCGTTCCTAATTTAGTCGTGATAAACTACAGGGAACGTAGCTAGTCAACACCATCCACCGCCAACTCTTGGGCTACTCCTTTACCAATGAATAGTGGGATTGACCGTTACATTATAAAACATCCACGGCTAAAATGGGCGAGCATGTTCAGTGATGGAGATTCGAATCCGCGACCCGCAGATTTGGAGTCGAGTGTCCTAACCACCAGATCGAAAAAAAAAAGTTTGATTTAACCAGAAAAAGCTATATATGCACGAACTTATAAACTCTGTTTGTCGGGGTTGCTCCACAATTTTGAAATATGGAACAACTGAGAAGCACACAGAACTGTCAAATGACTAACAGAGTTTCGCAAAGTTACTGTCAAATGACTAACAGAATTTTGCAAACTTACTGTCAAATGACTAAGACTTTTGCAAACTTACTTTCAAGTGACTAATAGAATTTTGCTAATTTACTGTCAAATGCATAAAATGATTAAAATTCAAAGGATATAAGAATTCACCAGAAAGCTTCTAATTTTCAAAAAATCCTGAAAAGCATGCCAGGACTCCTACCGCCCTGAAATACTGCTCACCTTCGGTGTCCACCATTGAACTCAAGATATTTCAAGCTTCCTCCCCCCTTTGCATGTTCTTCTTACCACTGTTAAGATAGATAGGGCTCTAGGGGTCAGTGCTTGGGACTTTACTTTTTATTATTTACATTAATGATACGAGTAGGGGGCATAATTAGTAAATTAGTTTACCGCACTGTGGACCTCAGGTTCCCTAGTTCGTGCCTCTTTACCGAAAAAAAAAATCGCTCTCTGCACTTTGAGATCGTGGGTGCATTGTAAGAATTGCGGTCAAGTCCCACTATTCGGTCTGAGAAGAACTGGCGGAGGGTGGTGCTAACTTCTTGGATTTCTTGTTGTTTAACGCTTCAAGAATTATGGACGGTTAGCGCAGATACCACTCGAGTAGCTTTGCACGCAATTCAAAAGCAACAAACGAACAAAACTAGTAATTTAGTAAAGTTTGCAGACGACATTAAACTCTCCAGTATTTATAGCTGTATTGAGAATGACCTGGAACTAATTGGTAAGGTGGATAAATATCTGGCAAATTGTCTTTAATCGTAGTAAGTGCAGGATAATGTATTTGAGTTATACTTTAATATAGATGGAAACCCATTCAACAGCGTGACCGAAGAAAATAATCTTGGCATATTGGTTGTTAAGTCACTCAAGTTACTGAAGCGTTGCTCTGCTGTTAGTAGTAAAGTTGTAAAATACTTTATGGGTGTATTTATAGACACATTGATCACAAATGAAACGATATTTATCTGAATACAAATAATTAGTTAGTTCTCAATTCGAATACTGTCTACAGTTTTGGTCTTTCCTTGTCTAAGTAAATATATCGATATTGGAAAGGGTTCAGAGAAAGGCAGCTATAGCATGAATCTGGGGATGGATAGGTTATCTTGTAGGGATATATTAAAATCTCTTAACTTCTTTTCTCTCGGAAAAATGAACGGTGATCTGTTAAAGCTTAAAAGATTATCCAAAGGATGGATGGATTGGTTAAAGGCCTCTGATTTATTTGTCATATTTGGAAGACAAGAGGCCACAAGTTTAGGATTTGGAAAAGACAGTTTTATTTTTCTAATAGGGTGTTTGGCTCATGGAAAGAGTTGACTTTGGTAGTATTGTACGTCGGCACTTTACAAGAGTTTAATCGACAACTTGCTGAATAAACATAGAGAGGGATTATGATTTTACTTTTCCTCAAAAGTGGGTGTGCGGGGGACAGCCATGAAGGACCAGGTGGGCTCTTGTTGTCCATCTGTTATGTTAATATCAACTTACTAAAGAGACTTAGTTCGCAAATATCTTTATAGACACTTGTTTTATAATTGTGGGCGAGAGAACGGCTAATGATAGATAGAACCGTGAAGAACCAACGGTTGCAAATTGTATATTATTAAGTAGGGATCGACAAGGTTTCCAAATAATTCAGACATCGAAAAACCACATTATCTAATTCCTAAGCGAAAAAACTGACGATTCAAAGTATTGGTTACGATATATTATGCACATATATACTAATAATACACTTAAAAGGTGGCTGACATTTCCGGTATAACAATTCAAAAAATTTCTAAAACAGCAACTTTTTCGTCTACTACCTACCTACCTGATCAGGTCAGCGGGGCTAGCCCGGAAACGGCTCGGACTATCGCTACGAAATTTCTCCAGCTTGCTTGACTAGACTGTGGGTATCCGTTTTTGATACCCCGATAAGTATATACAGATTTTTTATAAATGGTAAACATATCATGCGTGTACTTAAGTATCTTTTAAATCCAATTCAAACCAACAGATGGCGATACATATCGATGGCTAGACATGCGACAGTTTCTAAAGGTAAAGTATATACTTTATACGGGTATAACATAAAAAGTAAACAAACAAGAGTATTAAAACTATGAATTTTAAAATGAAGTAGGGATCCTGCCACAAAAGTGATAAAACAAGAATTAAAACCACAATTACATATTAATATAATTTAATCCCAACTTTGGCAGCTTTATACACTTATCTGTAGGATAAAGTAAAGATTACATTTTATAGATTTTTTATTGTGATTTTAATTCTTGTAAAAGTTATAACTACCAGGAATATAGTTATACTGAAAGTTTATAGATGTTGTGTCCATTCCATGGACATATAAAAACTGAACAAATAAATAGGAAAAATAATTAAAATTTTAAAGCAAAGTAGGGATCGTTGGTTATTGGTTATTCGTAGAATTGCTAAAAGTATCCAAAACAAAACAATTGCTGCAAGAAAAAGTACACAAATAAGGGAAGTGATACTAATTGGATATATTTTAAAACGATTTTCAATCCATACTTTGGTTAGCAAATTTAGACTGCTTCATATACCTATACAGATCACAATAGTTTGTCCTCACTTTGAATACTGTCTACAGTTTTGGTCTTTCCTTGTCTAAGAAAATATATCGACTTATTGGAAAGGGTTCAGAGAAAGGCAGCTGTAGTATTAATCTGGGGACGGAAGAGTTATTTTGTATGGTTAGATTAAAATTTCTTAACTTCTACTTCTTTCCTCTAGAGAAAATGAGAGGTGATCTGCTGAAGCTTAAAAAATTATCTGAAGATTGAACATCGTTTTAAAATCTATCTAACTAGTATCACTTGTCTGTATACTTTTTACTGCAGCATTTATTTTGTTTTGAACACTTCTTGTAACAATTCTACGAATAACCAACGATCCCTACTTTCCGCTAAAATTTTAATTTTTTTCCTATTTATTATAAAATAACTTAAATGGTTTTAACTGAAAACACGCCAGAACTTTTGTACTATTTAGAGCCAGTTCTATCAGAAAAATAATAGATTGTGAAAAATAGACGGAAAACATACTCCAATAACATAAAAACAATTAGCATTTTCGAGAATTCAACCATGTTTATCAGGATATAAACCTGTTATTATTTTTGAGAGTTGTAATTTAAACCAGTTTTTAAGACTTCATACGACTACATGTAGAAATCGTGGCCATCGTCGTAACAGTTGTGAGCAAAAAGTAAAATAAAAATTTACTCCTTTCCTTTTGGGAGAAAATGCTAGGCAGTGGCTAATTTTAAACACGAGCAAGCTTTCTAATCAGCTTTTTATATGCGATAAAGATTGGCACGTATTAAATTAAATATTTGTTCTTCGTGTTGCATGTTTAAATTGTTCCACAAATTTGTGTGTGTGTGGGTGGGGGGGGAGTATATAATATGTACACGCACGTATGTCGCTAGATGGTGCAACAACTAAACAATTCAAGATAGAATACCTCACACGTTTTGACACTTCAAATTATTCCTTTTGAATTTTTCACGGGGGTTACATTTTGAATAGATATAGTTAATTATTCATCAGAGAGCGTTTATATAGCCATCAAGTTACGGTGAAGATTCGAATTATTTCAAGAAATGTACAAGACTTAATTTTTAATACTTGATTATAAAAGCTAATGTTTTCTGAAACTATGACTTTTATTATATACCCCCCCCCCCCTTCAGTAGATCGTTTAGCAGATGTTTCTCTAGGCGCTAGGTTCGCATGTAAAGCAGAACGTTCTATGTGGTGGGAACGAAACGACAGAAGTGATATTTCAGTAGCGTGAGTTGAATAAGAAGATACTATTGAAACGTGACTTGTAAGGTTCAGTAGATAATTTTTCAATCTGTCCTCCAATACTTACAGAAGTAATGTATCGGTTGTTTCTTGTGACAGTAAATACAAGTCTGTACATTTTTAAATATGAAACATAATAAATCAATAAATGTAGAAATTTAGTAACCAATGCTTTGTTGAAAAGTCAGTATAGCGAAGCAATTCTCAATATTAATACAAACCATAACGAAAACACTTCAGGTTTTAATCTCCTCTCCCACCATCGCTAGAAAACTCAAAAACAGTCCAATTGTAAATAATTTAATAGCTTTCAAAGATATCTGTTGTTTTATGTTTGTGTACTACTGAATGAAATAGATTAAAATTTGGATGGCGTTTTAGCAAAATTGCCCTTTGAAGGCAGTTGGAGGAATACTGAAACGTCAGCCAGAACTAATCATTTTCAGGCTGATTACTATTTCAGAAGTACATATATCACTGATAAGTAAGTTATTGCAACTTTTAGATTTGTGTGCTAGTTTTAAATCTTGTAATGGGAAGAGTTAAGTGATAAGTAATCTGAAGACAATCTTCCAAATAAAGATTATGTAGTTGTACAATTCTGTAACAGTGAAGAACACAACAAATTCATGGACGTCATTGATTTAAGTTCCATTTTAATACCAAACATAATAAGTGCCGATCATTAAATTGTAGCGTATCGTCTTGTTCACTGGTGTTCTTATGTAATGAAACTAGTTACAGTACTGTCATTTAATCTTGTATTACAGAAACGGGAGAAAGAACAAAAATAAATCAACACTAGATGGCAGTCGTGATTTATCGAATATCCCAAGAGAAACGACACGTCCTCCAAGGACTGTCCGGGACACTCGCCAAGTTCATCCACAGGAACCAGAAAAAATTAATGTGATAGGAAAAGACTGTACAATTGTGGTGACAAATTACGGTGATCACTGGGAAACGTTGAGTAAAGATTGCAAAGAGTCAAAAGAACCTGATATTTGGCAACTTAACAGTCAGCAGTTTGTTTTCGATGAAATTCGAAAGGATTCTTTAGAAGATTTTAGAGATACCCCAATACCAAGTATAGAAGGTTGTCGGGATATCGACTGTCCCGTGGAATACAACTCAAAAGGGTCTACGGTAGAAGATCAAAAATATGGTTACTTTGTAAAAGGCGAGAGTTCTAAGTATTTTCAGACTAACGTCACGTTTGACGAGAGTAGTACTAGTAGTGAAAACTGCAAGGGTAGCACCGGTAGTGAAGAACGTGATGGTCATTCTGAGCCCTCGTCAAGCTGTATTGAAGGTGAAAACGTTGTGGAACAGAACTTGAATGGAAGTTCCATCGTCTCCAAGAAAAACATTGAAAAACATCTTAATGGTTTCTGTGGTTACGTAAATACTAAAGAATGTGATAGCGGTTATTGGTCCAAGAAAAATGGAGAATGTTTTGAGACAGTCCACTTTGCTGAAGGTTTGCCAGAATCACAAGCTGAAGTTTCAAAGTTCGAAGTAGAGAGAGAAAAGACAGACTCCATAAAGGTAAGAATTTCAGTTTTAAATATAAAGAATATTAGGAATATATTACTTAATTTCTGTAGTGCATATTGGTGTATAGAAGACATATTAATACTAGAAATAAACGACCTTATAACACCAAAATGTTGTTTTTATTTAATTAAACATTTTGGTGTTATAAGGTCGTCTATTTCTAGTATTAATATTAGGAATATATTGTTCATAGAATTTTATCAACACAATTGTCTGTAGTAATGAGTCTAGAAAAGCAAACTACCAGTCACCGTATACAGAAGTTTTAATGGAAGCTAAGAATAACTGCAAGTCTTTCATTTTATCTTAAACCGGCAGAGACCCACAAAACATTTGTGATCAAATAAATATCTTTATTGCAACAGTACTTCTTTAAATACGTTATTTCTTGAATAATACAAAATATTTCTAATAGCAGACGCCGAAATCTAAGTCCACTTGTCGTAGGCCTAAAATAATACAAAATATTTCTAATAGCAGACGCCGAAATCTATAAGTCCACTTGTCGGAGGCCTAACATTAGTTAAGCTTTTATTAAATATGACCTGTATTCGATAAAGAGATAAATTAACCCTATAACTCATGTACGAGGGCTAAACTTTACCGTACTTGTTACTATCAGTAAATAAACTTATAATGCTATTCTACGACCTGGTGCTAGACCTTTTAAAAAACTTTGATAAACATTTAATGCCTTCTTGTACAAAATGTCTACTAAAGTATATTTACATTCGTTGAAATGAAGTGCGCGTGCATGCGTATTTAAATAGTAAGGTGCGCGCGCATTTTCAGGACAGACAAAAACTAAGTATTATTTTAATAGAAGATATTATTATTAACATCCCGCGAGCTTCCACTTAAGGTAAAAACAAAACGCAGTTCGAGACACTAGAAATACATCTGGCCAGGCAGCTAAAATCAAATTAGGAGTGTTACAAGTAATTATAGTGGGTGTTATCGCTAGTAAAAATGCTCTAAGAAAGCACAGAAGACAGAAAATGTATCCAGTGATTCATACTTAAACTACTTGTAGTATTTATAATTTGTGTTAACAGCGAAATGAACCCTTTAGCTACAGCTTCATATTATATTATCACTACTGGAGCTTATTTTTGTGAACAATATTAATGTGAAAAGGTAATGGTGTAAGATCATTTTAAACCTTTACAATGTACAATTGTAAGCCTATGATATGAAAATTCGGGAAGTTGAAGAAGTGCTACTTGTCTTGGATGCTAAAGATGTAAAATTAAAATCATAGTCTATATTCACGTTAAAGCTTGTACAGCTGCGTGTTCTTAAAATCATTTTGTGGCTGTAAAACTGATGTTAAGTGCAGGAAGAGAAAAAGATTTGGATGATAAGTTTTTGTACGGTACGGAAAATATCTGAAATGGCTGAAGTAGTAATTTACAGCACATGTTTGATAGCTGGCGCCATCTGTGAAATATAAAGGAAATTAACTGATTCACACAAAATTAATACTAATGTCTTCAGATGATTTTTGTATTTTATTTAAATCTAGCCCGTTTTCTTTGTTCCTATGAAAGCAATTAATTTCTCATTTCTGTATTCAAAATCGCCCCCCCCCTCCCTCACACACCACATGAGCGTATAAATAAATCACGTCACACTGCGGAAGCCAACATGTTTGCACGTGGAGAAGCTGTTAGTAGGGCGTGAAGCTCTTACTTCTTCAGATGTATTTATGACGTGTATCCTTTTGGATTTAGTTATTACTTTAAACTTAACTGGATATATATATATATATATATATATTTCATGAAAGTATCCAGGATAACTGGCAGTCACTACTCCACAAATATGGACAGGGTAGGAATCTGTTATTATTATTATTACAGGTAAATTGAACGACTCATGGAAGCTAATATTCTATGAATACAATTAAATTGGTAAAATCGTATTTTTTGTTTTATTTCTCTATAAGATCATCAAAACTAAGGGTCGATATGTTCTACAGAAGAACTGAATTCACTATTTCTTAGTGGTAGTCATTTTTTGCAGGTGTATGTGTAGAATGTATTTACTGGAAGTGTAGTAAGGATTTAGTATCCCGTGGAAACCGAATAAGAGTTTATATTCCATGGGAGTATAATGAGTGGAAGCTACTGGAAGTGTAGTAAGGATTTAATATCCCGTGGAAACAGAATAAGAGTTTATATTCCATGGGAGTATAATGAGTGGAAGCTACTGGAAGTGTAGTAAGGATTTAATATCCCGTGGAAACAGAATAAGAGACTATATTCCATGGGAGTATAATGAGTGGAAGCTACTGGAAGTGT
>NW_013665685.1:553805-561323 GCF_000517525.1 Limulus polyphemus
TCGATAAGAATGGAGACTGTTTCATTTAATAAGTATTTTGTTTTGATATGTAAGTTGTTCTGGTTTTTTTATCCAAAAAAAGCGACATTAATTTCTTGACGACCTAATATTTTTTTGAGTTGCATGTGTTGTGAGTTTAGTTGTTTTCGGATTTGACACTAGGGGAACATCCATCTAAACAGACTTACATTCTGGTTTACTAGAAGTTATGAGTCTTAAAAACAATCAAAAAACAGAAGTTATATTTTGTTATTCCAAGTTTCACTTTCTTCACTCGTGGATTTTATATTGTGCTTTATTTAAATATAAATAAAATATTTAACTAGAACACAGGTATTAGAATTAATTTCGAGACGATTAAAGAATTGTTTTGTGTGTGTGCATGCGTGCACTGATCAGATGACATTTAAACTTCAAGGATATATCGTTACCAGTAGTTTTGCAGTTTAAGTTCTTATCTCTCTGCAAAAGAGCTGTATAATGTTATATGAATAGTTTGTCAAGTATTTTCAACCTTATTTCCTCGTACATTTTCTACAATACTTTTTCTTGGCGTGTAAAGATGAATCGGTCAAGGTATATATATATATATGGTAATATGTATGACCTAATTACCGCAAATGAAAAGTTTTGTATGTTGGACTCTGGTAACCTCGTAAATTTGGCGCTGTCTTGATAAGAATTCCTTTTCGCGTTTTTTGGATTTGCGACAATTTTATTTGTATTAAGTCATAATTCTCAAAACAGTATGATTGTCTCTAACTTATACTTAAACCAATTACTGAAATACCTGATTCGGGAAACCTTGTATATATATATATATAATGTTCAATGAATTAAGAAAAAGAACCATCTTGAGTTTGAGCTTATAATTCAAACTAATGATAAATTACATTCAAATCAAATTAAACAACCACGCATTTTAGCCAAGAATAAATCGCATATTTAATCCAATGATATATGACAATACAGGGCGCCCTTTTTGTAATTTCATAAAACATATGATTGAAGTAGCTAATACTTTTCCCCTGGTTGAGAATTTTAACTTATTAGCATGGAATGCTTTGTTTATAGTTTGAGAGAAACAGTTTGTGATGTGAGAAACTGTTTGTATAGAATCACTGTTAGATATTTTCTTGGAGTGCACCCATTATGTCGATGACGAGCATATTACGTTTTCGTGACTTGTTGATTTTAGATAACTTTGACGGCAAGTGCATGGTACTTTAATGAACCGGTTTATGTAACATGATCCTCAAACATGCCACTCTTGCACTTGACCTTGTGGTCTAACAGAACAGCTGATTGTACGGTGATATTTGAGTGTTTCCTGCATGACCTTCAAGTGTTTGTTTACGATAAAATATGGGGCTAAAACTTGGAGTCAAGATAAATTTAATTTATATAGTAATAATAGTACTGAATCGTGTTTTATCTCTCTTGTAACTTTGTCTGACCAATACTGGGTTATTTTTAAACATGGAAAACTTGAGTTTTAACATAAATTAAAGCTTAATTTTAACTTTGTCTGACCAATACTTGGTTACTTTTAAACATGGAAAACTGAATTTTAACATAAATTAAAGTTTACTTTTAACTTTGTCTGACCAATACTGGGTTATTTTTAAACATGGAAAACTGAGTTTTAACATAAATTAAAGCTAACTTTTAACTTTGTCTGACCAATACTGGGTTATTTTTAAACATGGAAAACTGAATTTTGACATAAATTAAAGCTTACTTTTAACTTTGTCTGACCAATACTTGGTTACTTTTAAACATGTAAAACTGAATTTTGAGATAAGTTAACGCTTGCGTTTAACTGATTCTATTTGGACTTTATTGTAATTAGAAGGAATTATTTATTCTTCAAAACTCTTAAGATAGCCATCATAATGGGTATTTGAACGCTCTTGGTTTTTTAATTCTTATTGGGATTGTGTGTCTCAAGGACTAATTGATCAAAGTAATTTAGTGTTCATTTCTTCTTTGGCATGTTTGTAATGCATTTGAGAAGTAATTCTGATGAGTTCTGTCTTAGGTAAGATTAACTTGTGAGCACTTCACCCTATGTTATGCGAAGTTTTCTCTGCTGTCCAGCTATGGATACAATGCTGCCTGAGGTTTTAGGAATCAGTGATCCAAATCCACTCGACGTCCCAGTAACATCTCTGTAAAGAAACTAACGATCGTACCGTTAGGAGGAGGTAGATTTATAGTGTTGTTTCATAATTTAGCGTCTTCAAGAAGGCTTGAAGTGAAAGTCGAATATTTTACATGTAGCAGAACTAAGAAGGAAACAACACTTTTCACATATTCCTAAAACGTACAGATTGTAAACTTTAGGAAAGTTGAATGTCTGATAAGACCTTCTTCTTTTTACTAGATGTTTCTACAGACCAGCGGCGAGGGAACCAATGCTCTAGATTATTCTGGAGTAAATAGTGTTGACAGTGCTGCTTGGGGTTTTTTTGGATCGTCTAGGAGAATATGTAAATAGTATTGACAATGCTGCGTGAAGTTTTCTGGATCATCTGGGATAATGTGTACACAGTAGAGACACTGCTGTGTGAAGTTTTCTGGATCGTCTAGGAGAATGTGTAAATAGTATTGACAATGCTGCGTGAAGTTTTCTGGATCGTCTGGGAGAATGTGTACACAGTAGAGATAGTGCTGCGTGAAATTTTCTGGATCGTCTAGGAGAATGTGTACATAGTAGAGACAGTGTTGTGTGAAGTTTTCTGGATCGTCTAGGAGAATGTGTAAATAGTATTGACAATGCTGCGTGAAGTTTTCTGGATCGTCTAGGAGAATGTGTAAGTAGTATTGACAATGCTGCGTGAAGTTTTCTGGATCGTCTAGGAGAATGTGTAAATAGTATTGACAATGCTGCGTGAAGTTTTCTGGATCATCTGGGAGAATGTGTACACAGTAGAGACAGTGCTGCGTGAAGTTTTCTGGATCGTCTGGGAGAATATGTACATAGTAGAGACAGTGCTGCTTGGGGTTTTCTGGATCGTCTGGGAGAATATGTATATAGTAGAGACAGTGTTGCTTGGGACAGCACTGTCTCTACTATATACATATTCTCCTAGACGATCCAGAAAACGTGAAGTTTTCTGGATCGTCTAGGAGAATGTGTATGTGCTGCTAAGTATGCAAAATCTCCCTGAGTGTATTCACTTGTTAAAGAGGATATGCAACTTGGCACTCAAATGCAAAAAGGTGGCTTTGAAGTTTACCAAGGAATTAGGAAGTCAATGTACCTTATAATGACAGGATTGAAAATTGGAAGTTATCTTGGTCAGTTATATAACCGAACGGACACCGATTTTGTTTCCTTTGTTATGACCTAAGTTGGGTTCAGAATGACTTTTGCGGCACTGAAGCACCAACAAATTGAAATATTCCATATTTTTTATTGCGTAACGTGCTGACCAGATATTTGAATTGTGTTGCACAAATGTTGCGTTGAAACAGCTCAAACTCAAAGTCCCACTCAGCAGTGTTTGATAAGTAGTATGTTATACTTCCAGCATGATAATCAGATCCGTAAAGGTAGTTTATCAGCAAAATATTTACAAGAAAAGTACATAATTTTATGCAAAACACCAAGCATCCACAACGAAAAATGAACTGTTTGCCTTAAAAAAAAGATTGCATCGTTATATATTTGGCTGAACTAATGTGTTATTCGACTGTGCTAAAGATGTTTTTAAGTGACTCTGTGAATACAAACATCGTAATCAGGTAATACAGAACAGATTCTTATTACATTTTTTTCCTACTTGGGGAGGGGTGAACATCTGTAAAGCGCTTTAGTTAAAAAATGCTAATGGCAGGTGTCATTTATTTCCCCTTATCTATCTAGCTGTCAGTCAAGCAACAACATAATAAAAAAAGAGCCTAAAATAGAAGGGCTACAGTTGTATATTTGTGTCGGCAACTAAAGTAGTATAGAAAGAAAAAATAGCTAGATTTTTGTAAACTCCAACTGCTATTATTTGTCTCTTGAGACTCCCTTTTTCTTGGAGTACATACACTACTTGTATACTTAAGTTTACAGGAAGTCAGGAAAAATTTCAATACTCTGTGTAAACAGTTTCGTTTTTTTTTTTTTTCCATTTAGCAGGCCACTAACCTGTCGTAACCCTGTCTTGGACAACTGTGCCGTTCATTGCTTTTTCTTTTTTTTTTTTTCACGAAATTACGAGCCTTCTCAAATGTGTACATTTTATTGTGGGTGATTATTTTAAGCCTTTTTCTCATGGGATTGATAGGTTCTTTTTATTGGATCGTTTTCGTTGCGGGTAAACCGAAAAAAAATATACTAACTAAAAACATTAAGTTCCTTAAATGGTCTCAGGATGTAGACAGTGATCGTGTGGGGCTGGATGTGTTATTTTGGGCTTTACTCTAATTCCCGAAATGTGAAGTGTAACTAAAAAAAAAAAAGTTTTTATATAGTTTGTGGTTACGGTTGTTACACTTTAGATGCACAATTTTGTAATATTATGAAAAAAGTATTATTTTCTTAAATAAGCGAATGACATTGTAATAGTGAAAACAAAAATTCTGTTTTGTGGCTAGAAATTTCAACTGTCTCGTTTTAACACTAAAATTCTTCACACTTTTTTTTTCCTTAAAATAAGATGTGTTGATAGTATATTTGTCCACACGCATACACATCTACGTTAACTTCGAACTCGCTTACTTCTTTCAGTATTGCTCTTTGTATGTCTGTTCTTCAATATGTACACAGTAGTTTTCTTCGGGTGGACGCAATATTTTTGGAACACTCCAGTTTAAGCATGTGTAATACACGAAAGATGCAGTATACTAGTACAGGGTTTTTATAGTTAATTATCTGTTTCGTGTGCTCAGTGTTCGAGCATTATACGAGATATCTTAACGTCGTTTTATAAACGGTGTGTGTGTAGCTGACGTTAACTGTGTGTTATAAAGACGTTAGAAATTCTGAAACATTGAACAGCTAAGTCGTGTTGTGACTTTGTCAGGGAAAACATGGAACAAACTTTATTGACCTGTGTATCAAGATGTAAGTTACGTTTATTAAAAGCCGTTTGATGTGTATTACTTGAACAGTTTCGGCGTTTAGCGTACACGTTTTGTATTATTTAGAATCTTAGATATATAGGAATAGCAATTTTTGAAGACGTCACACAAACTCTGTACATTTTATTATTATCTGATTTAATTTATGAACTACGTAACCTGTAAATCTGAGAATTCATGGATCGCATCCCGTTGCTGCAAGAATGCGCATCGCACTCTGGTGCCGTGGGTGGGCACTAACGCAAATTCCTTTCTCCCCAGAACACGACCATTGAATCAGTTATATAAAGTTAATGGGGGGGGGGGGGTATAAAAGACATATCCTCTTCTAAAATGTGGTTGTTTCTGCGATTGTATTTTGAGATATTGAGTATGTAAACTTTCATTTAGGTCTCTTTTAGTGCAAAAGTTTTGACCTTAAGCACATTTTCACCAAACCATAGTCGTTCACTAGGCCCTGGTAGTTGGAGCGGGATCGAAACCCGTCGTCGAACGTTTGCCCCCCCACTATTCGTTGATAAAGAGTAGCACAAGAGTTGACGCTGCGTGTTGTTAACTAGTTGCCTTCCTTCTACTATACCACTTCAAAATTAGGGACGGCTAGCGTAGATAGCATTCGTATTGAAACATTTTCTTCAAGAAGTCTCCGCTTGCATAATCCTAAACACCAACTAAAATTACATGAATAATTTGATAGAACAATAATTCAAAACCACCTTCACTTGTAAGATGCGTTTCAGTAATGGTCAGTTTTATTAGTTCATACTGAAAGACCTTTTAAGCTGTTCATTATAAAAAAAAGTAAGATGAGGGCTACTGGTAATATGTTTCATAGTTGTTTTAAACCCTATTTTAGGCTTAGAGGCACCTTTCCTGAGAAAAGTATCATTGTCAGTGCTGTGCATCTCCTCAGACACCACCAGGGAAAACGTTATAATGTTCGTGCAAAAGTATTTTTGAATGAATTGAAAATAAAATCTGAAACATAAGGTGTTTTTTCGTTATATTGATTAGCCTCAATGTTTCTTACAAGAACAAGCTGACCTCATTGTCAGCAGTTAGAGAAAATATAAAACGAAGTTTGTTTTTTACAAAAAAAAATCGAACTTTGTCTAATTGGTTTTTTTACTTAACAGAGAAAGAAAAACGTGGATTTATAAATCGAAATCGATTAATTACCACTGTGCCATCTAGCGTAAAGTAGAAAAAGTATCTGTGTACCACTTAGATTGTTTTTTTTATTTGGTCATATTGCACAGTTCCCCTTAGGTTGAGCAGTCGCAAAAAATGCATGATACTAAAAGTATATATGATTTGGTATGTTATATATACACAAGGAAACAGTGCTTTGTCATCGACTGTTTACATGACACACCTGATGTAAAGTGTTTTGTTTCATTGACCACCTGCTTGGGGTTAACGACATTACCACTATGGTAGGTGACTTAATGCATGACAATTAGATGTTAAAATTAGCTTACTAGTTTTCAAATGATGCGTGGAACGTTAAAAATGGTTATTAGAAAATTTAGGTATACCAAAAAAATAATCGAATATTTGTATTACGAGTTGTAATATGAAGTATTTTATTCTGTTCTTTTCTGCTCTAATAAACTGAACGTAAATTAATTAGAACTGTTTGACGGCTCACTGTTCCTTTCAAATAACACGTGATAACTCTAAAGTGCTACTTCAATTAAAACTGCTTGCAAGACATTTTGGTTAGTGTGCTCCAATGTTATTGTGTAATTATTTGTTCACGTATTGGTCGTGGTGGTGTTGTCATTAATATAGAGAACAGATTTTAGGCGACGCCCCCTATATTCTTGCATTTCTTTGGTCGAGGAAGATGTATCGATTAGAACAGCTTTTTCAATGTGAAAGGGAAATTTCCAACAATAATTATCTATTGTTGTACGTGTTCTTCTGCGTTAGTACAGGAATTCAACAGTGACGGAAATAACTGTTCAATATCTATCATTGTTTTAAGTATTTACTTTTGTCACCGCTAGTGTGACCGTTTCTTCAGTGTTGCCTGTTTAAGTGTTCTCATCGATCACGAGAAAACTAAGTGAATATAAACAAGCTTAACTAATATATTGCTGTACCGTGGTCTCAGAACTAAATATACAAGAGTTCTGAGCTCGTTACTGCAGTGTTTTTAACGCAGTTTATCGTTTTTTTAACATGTGAATCAATACCTTATTTTCTTGTCATCTTACGTCTTCGTGATAAATAAATCATCTGCTTAGTATTAGTCAAGTATCATCACGGTGAGTAAAGGCATCATCTGCTTAGTATTAGTCAAGTATCGTCACGGTGAGTAAAGGCATCATCTGCTTAGTATTAGTCAAACCTCATCGCTGTTAGTAAAGACATCTGCTTAGTATTAGTCAAGTATCATCACGGTGAGTAAAGGCATCATCTGCTTAGTATTAGTCA
>NW_013665685.1:561537-563214 GCF_000517525.1 Limulus polyphemus
ATCATCTGCTTAGTATTAGTCAAACCTCGTCGCTGTTAGTAAAGACATCACCTGCTTATTATTTGTCAAACCTCGTCGCTGTTAGTAAAGACATCATCTGCTTAGTATTAGTCAAACCTCGTCGCTGTTAGTAAAGACATCACCTGCTTATTATTTGTCAAACCTCGTCGCTGTTAGTAAAGATATCATCTGCTTAGTATTAGTCAAACCTCGTCGCTGTTAGTAAAGATATCATCTGCTTAGTATTAGTCAAACCTCGTCGCTGTTAGTAAAGACATCATCTGCTTAGTATTAGTCAAACCTCATCGCTGTTAGTAAAGACATCATCTTCTCAGTATTAGTCAAACCTCATCGCTGTTAGTAAAGACATCATCTTCTCAGTATTAGTCAAGCATCATCACGGTGAGTAAAAACATCATCTGCTTATTATAAGTCAAACCCCATCACCGTTAGTAATGACATCATCTTTGTATTAGTTAGTCTAACCTAATTACTGTTACTAAAGGCATCATCTGGTTAGTATTAATTAGTCAAACCTCATCACGGTTAATGTTATTACTATTATTCTCACGTGAAAATCGCTTCACGTTTGCCATCTCAGGTTTTTAATGATACAACAAACATTTGAGTTTGGTGTATTTAAGAATGGGTTGAACTGTTATAAAGGTCGACTGTAATCGTTTTGACACACCTACCCAGTTTTTTTTCGCCTTCTTATTTCAGACACTGGTTTAACAAACAGTAATTATTAAAATTGTTATAAAGAGTAGACTGAAATAAAAAATATAAACCACAGAGCCTCTGTAAGTATAGGACAAATATACTAGATAAGCGTAATATGAATTCGTATACTCGACGGATATATAATAAAGGGTAGACATAACCGGGTTATGTCTACTTTGTGACATTGTTATTCGTTAGTTACCGGAATACAACAATATCGAGTACAAAGTAATTATTAATATATAGAAGCTGCAATATTTGGTAAATAAATAAATCTTTTTAGATTAAGAAAAAAAAAATTAAAATAATTACTAGTCATTGTTCGAGAGACTTGGCGACATATTCCACCCTTATCAAGGGACATTGGAAATATTGCAGTGTTTTATGTATGTTTACAGCTCCACAGTATAGTTGACCTTTATTATGGTTATAGAGAAGAAACTCCATAAAAAATGATTGAACATGACAGAATATATAACAAACATCAAATACTTATGGTTGTGTAGCATGTTCGTTTTTCCTGGAGCTCTTGTATGCCGTTTATAAAGGATATATAAAGGGTAGGTACGATATCTACTTTGTGGAGACTGGACCGTTAAGTTATGGGCCTTTTCAGCTGGGATTACCAAAAATAAAACCCCGACATACCACACGACTTCGGCTACATGAAAGACTTCTCGACTTTCTCATAACATTCTGTCAGACGTAATGATTCTCTGCTCATTTTAAAGAAACACAGCCGTTCCATAAATTTGTGTAGAGGTGTATAAACTGTTCGAGCTAATTCTGTGTAGTTCAGATCCTGTATATACCTAATGTGTGTGTGTGTATATATATATATATATATATATATATATATATATAGTACGTACGGTAGGAACGGAACGGTAAACGAACTAACCTAAAGTTAACGTTTAAGGTAACGGTTACGTACGAGTAGTATAAGTTAAGTAA
>NW_013665685.1:563671-583993 GCF_000517525.1 Limulus polyphemus
TAACGTAACGTTACGTACGTACGTACGTATTAGTTGTAGTTAGTAGTAGTACTCGTACTATACTATAGTGTGTGTGTGTATATATATATATATATATATATATATATATATATATACGAACGTGGAAGCGGGGAAAAAACGCACCAAAATCTTTAAGGGTAAACAGTTTCGGCAAGTGAATTATAAGGTAAAATAACACTTTAAAAAACGCTTTTTTTATAGTGTATAGAAAATATCATGGTTATATACGTTCTGTCATAGCGTAAGAGAGCGAGCGAGCAAAATTCTATAAATTTTATCTTAAGTATTTCACAATAACGTATGTTAAATGTCGCGTAGTTATTCTGGAACACCAAAATAGTTCTTCCAAAATTCCTACGTTATAACAACATAAACGTGGTTAGTGATCGCTATCTGTGAAAAATTCCAGAAAAATTTTGTTCACTGAGATAAAAGGTTTGATAAATATTGCGCACGTGAAAGATATTATTGATCTCTAGCGCCACCTGTTGACATATTACAAAACTAAACGAGCTATAATCTCCTTTTTGATCGATTGTTCAGTGGGACAACGGTAAGTTTTACGGACTTACAACGCTAAAGTTCGAGGTTCGATTTCCCGCCGTGGACACAGCAGGTAGTTCAATATGGCTTTGTTCTAAAACAACCTTTTTAATCGACCTGGTACGGCCTGTGGGTCGCGGGCTCGAATCTTATCACTGGACATGCTCGCTCTTTCAGCCGTGGGGGCGTTATATTGTGACTGTCAATCCTACCACTCTCGTTGGTAAAAGAGTAGCCATAGAGCTAGCTGTGGGGGTGTTGACTATTTGCCTTCGTTCTGGTCTATCACCTCTAAATTAGGGACGGCTATCGCAGCTAGCCTTCAAGTAGCTTTACTCGAATGTCAAAAACAAACTTTTTTTTTATCACGAATTTGGTTTGCCTTCATTAGAAAATTTTGAGTTTGTGATATGTGTGTAAAGGTAGCGTTGCAAGCTTTTATTATTATTATTATTAAAAATAATGTAATTGGACTGTTGTCGTTTGATTGTTGTCAACTGCAGAGATACTGAATGAGCTATCTACGTGTGTCCTCAGTAGGGATTCGAACTCCGGAATTTACTGTTATGAGCATTCAAGGTTACCCCCTAAGTCACCGGAAAACGTTTTTCGACTGAGAAGTCTCAAATGGTTATTCACATGTAGGTTATAGGTGCATCATGGTTAAAGCAAGAGTAAAATAAAATAATATATTTTAATACTAAGGTATAGAAATTGTATAGTCTGATAATTGGATATATTAATATATGTAAAACAATTATTCTTTGCGTTACATTTGTGCTACAGTACAAGCTTATGTAGTTGAGTAGTCTGTGGTATGTTTTTGTGTTTAGTCCTAGTGGAGGTTTTTTTTTTGTATAGTTCAGTCTTTGGAAGAAAAACTACTGTGTTTATGAATTAGAATAATAAATAAAGATGTACCGTTTTTGCTCCTAATTAACGCCCCCCGGGGGGGGGGCGTTGCAAACTGCATAAAAGGGCGCAAATTATAGTATCTGTGCAGTTCCGGATTCTATTTTTCATGTGATTTATTGATTTCAATGCTAATAAGTGCGTGTGTGTTTTTCATTTTTTTCTTCTTTAAATCAAAAGTACGGTAATAAAAGTGGATTTTATGTTGGATTGCTATTACTTTCACACAAACGAGGGAGCAATAATTAGAGAGGGGGAGTTAATTAGGGGCAATACTGTATTGAAAACTTAACTATGCATGTTAACATTCATGTTTGTTAGTGCATGCAAAAAACATTAAATGATAAGTAATTTGATGTTTTTCAGGTAGCAAACTAATCAGTTTCTGTTAATGTACCTACTGAGACTGGTACAGTGGAAATGTGAAATAGGGGTGAAATAGGGGTACCTGTATACTATGGTGTGTGAAAGGTAAACAACGATTCAATTGCGGAAAACCTTCCGTACATTTCGCCATCTACCGGAAATTGATTTTAAATGAACAATCGCAGGTACAGAGCCGATTTACGTTTAATTAAAACAGATTAAAACATTATAAACTGTCTTGCCCTGAAAAGAACTTTAGCGCTCAGAGTGTTCCTAAATTATAAAGGAAACGCACTCATGTATTATATAAGAAAACTTGAGATCTCCAAGTGATGGGCTATTTGCTGACGGCGAAGCGGAAATTATGTATTAGTGTAGACTGTTGAACCCGAACGACGCATAAGCGTTGTTTGTGTTTTGTAACTGTTGTGTGCTTGTATTCAGAATTAAAATTTAACAGAACACTCCTATGCAATAATAGAAAAAGTTGATCAGTATAAACGCCATTACTTCATATAGATATGATGTACAAATAATGTGAGTGCGTGCATGTGTTATACATAACTCAGGCCTGCGAAGGTTTTATTGCCGTGGAATTTTTACATGTTCTACTGTAATTCCTGTTCGCTGAATCCCAACATGATATCCATTTTTCTCCATCACGTACAGATTTTTCACAAAACGTCATAACGCAATGCATAAGATAAAAACCACAACACGTAGTTTTGAGACTAAAAGGCGTAATTTCACACACGCACAAACAAATCAGGATGAATGAGGATGCATATTCGTTTGACATCAATCTTCCCTTTTATTAGTTTGTTTTTATTTTTGTTAACAAACATAATAATAAAAAATGTTCATTATGGTGAACGAAATAATAATTTTATCTTAGTAAGACTTTTTTTTACCCGATTTGTAAAAAAAATCCTTACGTGATAGAAAAAAATGAATATTATTTTCGAAATTGCGTAGCTGGATTATGGAAAATCCGTTATTAAATCCAAAACAACTTTTAAGAAGTTTAAATTCGTAGGCCTGTGCAATAGGACTTTTGTGTTTAGTTCAATGTAACGGGATTGAGGTGTAAAATTGTTTTTGTATAAACGACATGTAAAGACGATCCAGAATTACGATATTTCTTAAACTATGCATAAATGCGTATATGATTGAAAAGTGTATTTCAGGATTCACAGAATGGGTGACACGTTATCTCTAGAAAAACACAAACACCACAGTTAAAACATCAATAGTATAGAACAGCCCTGAAAACATGTATACATGTCACAAGCAGTGGTTTAAATACCGTGTTTTCTTCTATAGTTTCATATTTATTTAGAGTATTACAGTGGCTCAGAAAATTTGGTCTGCCCTGTACAACATAAAATATTTATTTTTCGTTGCTGTGCGAATATTTTGACCTATTTTGTAGAACTGTAAATAGTATTCTGAAGATTAGCAGTCTAAAATATCCTAGGTCAAAGGTCTGTAAATGTATCTTAAATTCTAAATCAGAAGTGACATATTCTCAACTATGGTAGTACCCATTTTTCAGCTTTAGTCTTTGGACGGTCCTTTTTAATAGAGCTATAGGTTTCCTCCTGAGTACTTCCTCAGACTAATTATAGTAATTTTTCCAGGAATACACCTGATAGAGAATCACTTTTAACCTTTTATGTAATCCTAAATTGTATCGTCTCTGTTCCTGAAATATGATATATATACATACAAGTGTTTTCGCTCTCTTTGTAACACGATAAGAACTACTTAACTCTACTGTAATTTTGCTGTACACAAATGTATTAATTCTCCACGCGAAATACCATTATGGAGTGTGGAGAAAACAGTTAACTTTTGTTATGCCTCAGTTTGTGCATATTATGCATGATGTATACAAACTATTAATCAACTAGACGTGGCCTAGTGGTTAGTGTGCCGTAATGTAGATCCAAGGGCCCATGGTTTGCATTGTGTTGCCGAAAAAATCGTGCTCTTTATTTTGGAACAGTTGGTGCGTTATTCGACAAGAGTAACCAAAGAGTTGGCGGTGGGGGCTGTTGACCTCTCTCCCTCTAGTATGTCACTTTAAAGTTATGGATGTGTGGATTTACGCAAATATCCGACACAAACCAAAAAAAAAAAGCTATTAAACTTTTTATAAGTAATTAACACTATATTTTATCGTGTTGATTACCCACTGTGCCAGTATCAAATTCTACTTTTCAGTCTGGCTTTGAGAAAAATAAACTGCATTTTTTTTATTGGTTGTTACTTTCCTTCTTGCAGCCAATTGTTTTTAACGTATGTGTAGCTTTGTATAAAACAGGTAAAACGAAACAACGAAAGATGCTGGACTTTAGCAGTAAAACTAGCAAGTTCACGATTGTACCATGTTTTTGGATATGAGTTGGTGAATTTAACGAACTTCTAATGTATTGACCAATGTCTAATTGAAATGCATATTACGTGTGGTGTTCATTAACCAATGGGTGTAATTTAAATTGCAACTGTACGTCCACTAAATGCCAAGTACTTTGTTTATTCTTCATGTCCTAGTGAGGGTTGAGTAGGCTATATTAAAATGATTTTGAATATGTAAATCAACAAGGCATATAACAACCGATATCAAGTCGCAATGGGACGGAATGTACGAGAACTACATTTTGATATTGTTTGGACTTTCGTAGGTAGTGTGATGGCACCGAAAATTGGTCGCTTTTGAGAAGAATATATAATAGTAATTTCCCGCGCAAAATATTCATACACTCAGATCATAAAGATGGATTCAGATGAGGATTTAAACTTTCTTAGATGGGGATATCCGTTGTACTTAACGGCACTGTAAAGATAAAGGAATATTAACCAACTTGGAGCATTAGGATCATCCAGAAATACTCCAAATCGTACGGCAGTTGTGGTGTGATATACGAGTATATCGTGTGTCCCCCCCACCCATAATCTTTATTTTAAAGAAATTTTCGAATTTTTAGCGTGATTTTGATTTTGTGCAGTTTGACATACAGTGCTTTGTCTAGAAAATCATTAAAAATTCTCAATTCTACTTGTCTTTATGTCTTATGTATATCTCTCTCATATAAGTATTTACCTACTTTGCTAGCGAAAATGCGGCCGTGTCCTGTCGCTGGCCGAAATAATGTCTGTATGTCCCAACCAACGAAGCCCCTCAGTGGCACAGTGGGAAGTCTGAAGATTTTTAACATTAATAACCGGGTTTTGATACCAGTTGTTGGCACAGTACATAAAGCCCATTGTGTAACTTTGTGCTTAACTACAAACAAACAAACCTGTGAGAGCGACCATTCACGTGGGAACTCCATCGCAGTAGAAATAATACGAGCTTTCTTGAAAGATGAGAACTTATATTCCGTTTCAGTTATACTTAGCTTTACATCGTGCTCGTGGGAGACAGAAAGTTGACGACCTATACACTAATTTTGTATATACGATCATGTATACTAGTACACATACTGTTTTTTATGTTGTTGTTGTTGTTGTGTAATAAATAAAGATTTGTGTCCAGTCTATTTATTGCTTACTCAACAGAAAACACATTTTAGTTGTCAGATTCAGAATACCCCACAGATTTCTTGCTCGATCTTCCCGTTATCAAACGGACCTGTTTAATACTTGCAAGGAAATCGGTTTATCTGAGAATCCCCGGGTGGTATGTAAAGTACGACATCTTGTAACAGGTGAGATTCCACTAACACAGGGGGCAGTGGTAAAAGCCGCCATCGTGCTCCATGCAACATAATCAAGAAGAAGCTCCGTCTGGAAAAGCGACACAAGTCACGTGTACACAAATTTTCAACTACACGTTTATTAAACTGTCGCACACCTCAAGAAGCTGGAGAATGAAAATGATATTTCACACGAAGACATTCCAGTCAAGTTGCCGGATGCAGCACTTGTGGATTTTAGAGCGATCATGCTGGTGAAACGGATACCAGGAAACTGTTGCTCTCATACACAAGATAGCTAATGGAAACATGCAGGGATGAAGAATTTGCTTTAGACATGACAGTCTCATGACGGAACCTTTTATAATGGAAACTACGCTGCAGAGCTATTATCAAGATGGACGGTCGTCCAGTAAAGCTCCAAAGTCGTTGTTATATAACGGATACAACCCATGTAACAGTATTGCATTCACATTTCAATGTAATAGATGCATGGACCTAGAAATACACTTTTCTTCGTAATATCACTATTTAATTTATGTCACGGCAGAAATCGGGCTACATTATTGCGGTAGTAGTGACATAGTTGTAGAGACGCTGGGTTTTAGAGTATTGTTTGCAGGCATTGAATTAGTTGTTTGTGAAATTATAAGAACTTAAGTGAAAGTAAAGAAGAATGCAATAATATGTCAACTACACTATATCTGCAATATCCAGTACCGATGAGGCCTTTCGCCTAGTACCAGGGCTCATTAGGCTGTGATACGACAAACAAAAGTATGTGGGATAAAATGCCGGGCGTTCTTTTTATTTATATTAAAATAAGGATTTTGAAGCCATTGAAAATAAATGTTTTTGTGTAATTCATGAGATTACGTAAATTTATCTTTAACACATTTTCTCGCACCATTTATGAAAAAGTTGGTGACAGTGTTTCTTTTATGATCTTTTACGTATCATAAAATAACGATAGATGAAAACGTATATTGTTTTCACGTTTACCCCACGTTTAAAAATCACGAGAAATATCAGAAAACCTAATCCATAAAGAATTCGTAAGAGTCGAATTTCACCTTCAGTCATTGATTAATGATTATTGACAGCAACCTGAACACCTTTAGATATAGAAGGTGAGCCTGTGTTCCTTGTGCCGTTTGACTCCTGGAAACCACACCGTAATTACCCAACACCCCACTTCTCTTGTTTCTGCAGATCATTGGCAAGATCACGCTAGGATAGATGGGTGACTTTGACTCTCATGCTGAACCTATAGAGAGTACACCTTACTTGAAACATGATGGACTCAATCTCTGCACTGAGAAGACCACCCCATACATGTTGTGGTGGTTAGGGCGCTCACTAGAGACCTGTGGGTCTCTGATTCGAATCCCATCTCCGAACGTGTTCAGCCACGAAGACGATATAATATGACGGTCAATCCCACTTTTTGTTGGTAAAGATTAGCCCAAGAGTTGGCATTGGAAGGTATTGAGTAGCTGCATTCCCTCTAGTCTATTATTTTAAAATTAGCACAGATTGCCCTCGAGAAGCTTTGCGTGGGTTCAACAAACAAGCAAACATTGGTTTATCATTATATACGCTCCGTTTATTTATTTATTTTTTGTCTTTCGTTTAAATGTTACAGAGGCAGTAGCTTCCGTAAATCTTAAACAAGGTAGTTGCAACTAACAGCTCCAATCTTCTCAAAACTTCATAAACAGTTATACAGGATTCTTAAAATACGCAAATAAAAGGGCATCCATTTTGTAGGTGAGAAAGTTGTAAACGTATATTTATAAGTGTTGCATCAGTGCTTGTGATAATTGAAGAAAGCTGATGGCCAGGTGGTTAGGGCGCGAGTTCGAATCCCCGTCCCACCAAACATGTTCGCCCTTTCAGCCGTAGGAGCGTTACAATGTAACAGTCAATCCCACTATTCGCTGGTAAAAGAGTAGTCCAAGAATTGGCTTTTACTGCTAAATTAGGGACGACTAGCACAGATAGCCCTCGTGTAACTTTGCGCGAACTTCCAAACAGAAGAGATGTAACGTTGACCAGTGTTTGGCTGTTGTCTGTTGTAGAAATTAAAAGCTCAAAGCGTGGGGCTGAGCAAGTTTGTTGCAATAATTATCCGTAAAAGAACACAGAAAAAGGATACATTTCGAAGTAAATATGAATAATGAATAACCATAAAGACAGCTTTACGAAAATTTATGTCTGTCTTTGTGGCTGATCTGCAGCGTTTTTATATGGCTCAAAAAGAATTATTTTTGGACGTTTGTTTGCATGTAAAGTTATTTAGTTATTTATTTTTAATCCAACTCCTCAGTGGACAGTAAACTATAACTACAATTTTTTTTCTTAGCGTGTCTGTAGCTCCACTACAGTGTTTACATATCTTCTTAGTGCCGAGATTAATTCATGGTGCCAGATGATAAAAGTTATTCACATTAAATATTGTTCGTAAATATGTCAGACGGATTAGTCTTGAGTTCGGTTTCACACAAGCAAAGAAAATAATCTTTTCTTCTTTTATAGTTTAGAATAATGAAATAAAACGTTTTTTAGATACAAAAATAAATCGGTATTAAATCAGGTAAATCATTTTTCAAAAATTTTTTTGAAATTTTCCATCACCTAGATAAAAATACGACATTGTCGAGTAAAAAATGGTCTGAGTTGCACCAAAACAAAAGATAAATATCATAAACTTGTGCTAAATAGTTTATTCTGCAGAAATATACAAGTTGATCAGTATGGTAAATTTCTTTATACTTTATATGTTTTTTTTTAGTATTTTGTTACTATAGTGAAATTATATTTTTCAAATCGTGTATAATTATAGGTTCACTGTGGTGAGTGAAACGTAGCAAAAACTACCATATATATAAATTCCATCGCTATAAGAAGCCAGTAATTCCTGCTTTTTTCAAGTTGACCTTGTTCAGGGTTGCTGATGAGAAGCGGATCTCCCCAAAATTGGTATAACTCCGTGACAAGTGGTGAATCGAATTATAGATTAGGCTTTTTTTTCTAGTTTTTTTTAACTTTGCTGTTGCACTTTTAAAAATTAGTTTACTTCCGTTAATCAAACGTTAACTTTAATATCCACGTGGTGTAAACTTTAGGAAATTTTTAAAGGACCAACTCCTGATGTTAACGTTCTAAATCCGGGGGACAGCAATACCGTGAAAATTTACGTTTCCCCAAAAACAGTAGATGGACGGCGTCCACCCTTGAATCAAACAGTGCCTATTTCTTAACTTCTTGAATGATTACTTCACCCAAACGCGATTGGCAAATAAGAACTTAAAATTTGAATTGCTTATAATTAACCTGAAATATTTTTTATTTTTTTTAAGAAATAAGAATATAAATTCCAGCTGCGTTACACGAGTTTTCAGTTAAGTCTATCACCAGTTGTAGCGCATCATTTGCGTGTTTACATATCTATCTCTCCGGATCCTATTCGACTAAACCGCTATTCCGTTCTGTGAATGTCTGGACGAAATAATAATAATAATAAAAGCTTTGGCGCCATCTGCCGATCCAGTGTTATACTATTTGCATTTTTCGAATTTCGTCATCGAACACCTATAAGATTACGTATTAGGAAACGTATGTGAAAAATGAGGTTATATATATATATATATCTTTATATAACCATTTTAGAAGTTATTTGCAAGATACTAATGTTTTGTTTCTTTTTACTAAAACGGTTAAAGAAATTTAACCAATAAGTTTCATCACTATAAGCCTCACCCCTATCACAAACGAAATAAATTACCAAGAAATCCAAGAGCATTAAATCGTATTCGAGAGAAATTACTATTCAAGACACATAACAGTGCCTGTTTTTTTTTTTTTTTTTGTAGCAAAGCAATATCGGGCTATCTGCTGTGTCCACCGAGGGGAATCGAGTGTCAGTTAATATGTGTAAGATAATTAACATTGTCAATATTTGGGAGAGTTCTGCATTTGTGGTTTAACAGTAATAAACGTTTAAAAGTGAGGGGAGACATTTTGTTGTCTTAACATTGCAAGTGGGAAAAATTCTCAACAGGACTGATTTCGGTTAGAATAGAAACTGGTACTCTGGAATTGTGGTTGAAAGTTGGATATTGTCTAATCAGGGAACAAGACAAGAATGAGTGGTGTAAAGAACTTAGTGTTATTGCATCGAAGGCCTTTATCTGATAATTCTTATTTGATTTTTTAAAATTTTATCTTCGTTTTGGGTAATTGTTTACAGTCTCTCACTATTTTCTGTAGAGTAGGCAAGTTTTTGTGTGACTTTTTCTTGTCAAGAATAGGTTATAAAACCTTTCTCTAATGAGGAATTTTTCCAAATAAAATGGCCTAATATTAAACAAATAAAATTATTCCAAAATCTAACCAGTTGAGTGAAAGGGTTCATTTGGACCTTCCCCAGTTGGGGTTTTCCCCCTTAAACGAATGAAATAGGCGAATAGCGAAGTCAAATTCTCATACAACTCACTAAGTCATGACCTGGATGATAAAGAATTAAGTTGTTCAACGAATTTGAACCGCTTCATTAAAAAAAAAATGTATCGAAGTAATTACATTGACAGCTATGTAGATAGTGGTGTTATCATTGAGATCTACTATTCTGGACATCACTAATGTCAAACTGTCGTACGGAAGGCTTACAATGTATGGGTATTCTCTTCTTCACACTGCTAATCTCAGACGTTTCGTTAAAGGCCGTCCATTTTTTTTCTGTACGTATGAACTTAATTGGCTCATGTTTAGAATTTCGTTTGGTTAAAAAAAAAGGGGGTTAGACGATAGTTTCTGGCGAATCTGCGCGTCTCTATGAAGTGCACATGCGCTGTATTAACAAAATTCATCAATGGTTGACATTTGAGAAACAAAACAAAAAAAAAAACGCCATCCAATAATTTTTGTACAGTTACTACCCATAGAATGTGTTCTTTCTACCTTTTTCTTTCGCCCCCCCCCCAAAAAAAAATTCGAAAATTCGCGAAAAGCTAAACACAAGGGCTATGAGCCTTAGCCTTCTCCAGATTTTAACTCACAGGCGAGCTGTAAGGAAGTTAGTCAACAGCATTCACCTTCAAATATTTGGTTACATTAGCCCTACGATATCTACGGACCCTCTGATCTATATTCCGGCACACTAACCACTTGGTCACGCCCGGTCCAAATAAGCACAGAAAAAAAAAAAAGATTTCACAAATATACAGAAAAACATATCACAAATAACTTATTCAGAGTGACAGGAATAGCTATATTTTCTCTCAACTCGAAATTTAACCGCTATCTTTCTTTCCATAGCATTCTGGAACAAAAACACACATAAAACTACGTCAGCTTCATTAATAAAATTCCATATTTCAATTCAACTAACTGAATTCCGACTAATTTTCATGTTCATTAAGACTACACTTCTAAATTCCAAGCTGTTTTTTTTTTTTGTTGTTGTTGTTGTTTAAAATTAATTATTGACTGAAGGTTGTAACAAACACCGGGACAACATAATTAAACAGTTGGTTATTTACTAAAATTAAACACTGATTTGTTTGAAGATTCAGTGTCTTCTGGAGCAAGAAAGAGAAAATGTTCGTCACGAAAAACGAAGTGTGGCACAGCTGCAGCGTGAGATGTACTCTGTAAGTTGTGTTTGTTGTTTACATGTACAACTCTACCACTACGATTAAGATGGTTTCTGTTTATATGTAATGAGCATGCGTAGGAATTTGGTTGAAATTTAGCTTAAGAATTACAGTTCATTATGCGTACATTGTGTAAGATTCACTGTGATACTGTTTCCAGTGTTTTAGTTTATTTTATATATGTTACAAGTTAATCGATTTATGAATTTCACACCTGGAGATCTACAGGTTATGAATGAAAATTAAACATTTCAACTACGGTCTTTTTTTATTGGATGTGATTCTTTTATGCTTTTGTTACCTTCGTTGTGAAAAGAAATGAATGCGTTGAATGATTCCGAAATAACCGGCTCGTTTTATACGTTAGAGAAGAAAAAATTACCTGTAGCTATAAATATTTTTTCAACATAACCCGATTTTAATTTGTACATTATCAAACCCAGATTCCAGTATTTGATATCAACCAAAATACTCCGAAAAAAGATAATGAAACAGCCCTTTATCTCAGGATGATGTAATTATTAATACGAGATTTGTTGTTTTATATTAATTTTTAAATATTTTTCTTAATAATGTTTGAAGGTTATATATTCATTACATGTAAAATTATAGAACTGTAGTTGGACGAAGACTTGCGCATGTTAAAGCGCGAATAAAGATCCATACATAGACATAGCAAAACAAAGGACCATTTATTGCCATAGCGAAACATGTTAAGCTAAGAAAAAAAAAAAAGAAAAACACCATACATAGACAGAGTAAAATATGTAAAAATAAGATAAAGTATTCATAGACATAGCCATACGTAGTAAGCTGTGGAAAAAAAAAGAACCACGTATAAGCTAGCCATATATCTATTTGCTTACATAGTACTAAGCTGATAGTAAAAAATATGGTTTTGTATAACTACAGGTGTCTGCATCAATGTGTTGAGATAACTGTTAAGTGTGGTTTGTGTATAACTGCAGGTGTCTGCATCAGTGTGTGGAGATAACTGTTAAGTGTGGTTTGTGTATAACTATGTAATACATGTCTTCATCTATCAGATTGTGGATTTGTCTGAAACCTAGAACCATGATGTCTGATTTAGGTTTAGTGTGTTTAACGTACTACCTGAACTATCTGTTTATCTTTACCGTATCTGCGTCTCTGTATTTAAATAACCTGCTGGTCACTGTCTATTACTTACATCATTCTGGTTATATATTAAGACATCTCTATCGGTTTATATCGATATAATACTTTTGTACATGTTGTCGATAGTTTTGTTGTTTGCCGGATCTGCTATTCTGTATAGGCTTCTTTTTTTATTCTTCTGTTACTTGTAACGACCAGTAGAGTTATTTGTCTTCATATAATGGAAAACTATTTATATGACCAACTTTATATGCATGGATTGCATGTCCGACCTATTTTAAAAAACTTGAAGTAATGAGTGTGACTATCGTATTTAACTCTCACACAAATGTCTACCTTTGGCCCCCGTTGCCAGTAGTCGACGTTGCTCGCTCAGAACTTGGCCTCATAAAGCCTGTATGCTCACCTCTGCAGAGAGAGGGGTGAGTTGTGTCACACAAGCAAGGCTTAGAACTTGGCTTCTTTTGATCTTGCTCTTAGACGATGAATGATCGACATAAACATTTTTCTGCAGTAACTTAGCATTCGTTCTTCATTTCTAGAGATGCTTCGTCGGACAGTTTATTTCTTGGAAGAAATACTCAGTTCAATTGGAAATCTGAATATTACGTAGAAATTCTGATGAACCAAAATTACCTTTGTGATCGATAGTGGATGGCTGTGCCTCGTGCAGCAGTATAGTGTTCAATGCTGCAAAACGTGCATGCAGTAGTAATATGGCGTGAAGGACTTAAATCTTATTTTGCGTTTTATTTATACCTAAAAGATAAGATGTTACTTGATTTCTGACCCTATAGACTGAATTACAAATTGCAAACTATTTACGCATTTTAAACAGTCTTTCTAGAGTTACCCTTAAAAGGACGATGAAAGTGTCGGTGTGTTAAATTAGGTTCTAAACAATCAGATTCTTTCTTAAATTTTAATAAAAATATGATACTCGATACATTTAGAAAAATACACTTCCAGTTAAAATGTTACTAGTAAGAAAAGTGGCAGAAAAACCGATTAAATTGATGTTAAGACTGGAGTATCGTCGACCATGTCTTCGTCGTTCCTCGTTATGGATCTTGTCGAATTGGGTCTTTTAAGAAGGTAGGACTTGCCAACATTTTTCTTGATAATATCTTAGTACTCTTGATCTAGGTCGCTGTTATGTTATCCATCACCCACACATATATAAATGTACACGAGTGTCACCCCAGATTGTTTCCACCTATGTGCAGTAATGTTTTGCAGAAAAGTGTTTTTGAAGTGTTGCTCGAAGGCTATAAACAATTCTACGAAGATATGTTTAAGTTTTGTCTGTGAGAAACCTCAATAGTGCAGCGTATGTTAAATGTAAACACACATGAATAAACTCCAGTCTTGGTAACTGAAACATTGTGGAAGTAGTATATTCTTATTATAAGTAATTCAAATAAAGTAATTTTAAAATAAAAAATTGAAATAATGCAGTGTACATAATGTATAGATAATTCGGATAAAGCAATTTTAAAATAAAAAGAATTGAAATCATGCAGTGTAGATAATGTATAGATAATTCAGATAAAGCAATTTTAAAATAAAAAGAATTGAAATCATGCAGTGTAGATAATGTATAGATAATTCGGATAAAGCAATTTTAAAATAAAAAATTAAATAATGCAGTGTACATAACGTATAGATAATTCAGATAAAGCAATTTTAAAATAAAAAAAATTGAAATCATGCGGTGTAGATAATGTATAGATAATTCGGATAAAGGAATTTTAAAATAAAAAAATTAAATAATTCAGTGTACATAATGTATAGATCATATTACGATGATATTAATCAACTATAAATTGTATTAGTAAGATTGTTAGTTTTTGATCATCATTAAGTTTATAAAATATCAAAGTACCTTGGTATAAAAGATACTACGTGTTTTTTGGTGTGTTGTTGTTGTATTTCATACTCCTATTCATATACATTCACTTCCTAAAGTTGTTCAGTACATTTTATGTCATTTTTCTTAGATCACTGCTCTGCTCGCCTCTATTCATAGGCAACGTGCGGTAAACGTATGTTTTAAGCGTAGTGAGTCATAAGCACCTAAGCTTTACCGGTTTGTTTTTGTTCTGTTCATTTAGCTGGGCTGCAAATTGTACTCCATACGTACGTGACCTACTTCGTCTTATACACGTTTTGCACCTCTTGTCTATCTGAGCGAAAGATTCAAGGATGGATTTATTTACTTAGTTGTAGTATCTCTACCCAATTAATATCTTCTATAAGCTCATTAACAGGCCACCTAAAGTTAGCATATCAAGCATCATTATATTGATTAATTACAAGTATTGAAAAAGTTGTTGTTTTTATGTGAACACTCTTCCAGAAATTTAACCCAGTGAACAAGTGTATACTGTCATTTGAACTTTTTTTGCGATGTGCATGACTTTCGTCCAAACAAACAAAGTGACAGTGATAATTACATTGCTTCATTTCAACCATGGACATTAGTTTTGAGAAAGGTCAAAGTGTATACCCGGACTTTTGGATACAACTTTGAGCCGCGTGTCGTAGTAAAAATAGTATTTTCCTGCAAAAGTAACATCGATAGAAAATAAACCAAGGGTAAAAGAGGAAGGAAGAAGTAAAATAAACCAAGGGTAAAAGAGGAAGGAAGAAGTCAAATAAACCAAGGGTAAAAGAGGAAGGAAGAAGTCAAATAAACCAAGGGTAAAAGAGGAAGGAAGAACTCAAATAAACCAAGGGTAAAAGAGGAAGGAAGAACTCAAATAAACCAAGGGTAAAATAGGAAGGAAGAACTCAAATAAACTCAAATAAACCAAGGGTAAAATAGGAAAGAAGAACTCAAATAAACCAAGGGTAAAAGAGGAAGGAAGAAGTCAACTATTGCATCTGACCCCTCCTAAATCCCGATCCCGATTATATCGATTGTAGAATATTTCGGATAAAGTCATGCTAAGATAACAGATTCGTGTATGTATATGCAAGAGTTCTCTAACGTAATTATTTTAATGAAACTGTTCATTGGTGTTGATTGTTACGTAACCTAATCGAACATATTGACAGCCAACGCCACGAAGAGAATAACTTAAATAGAATGACTACGTATTATTCTTTATTGTTATGATTAACTAATTTGTAATTGTGAAGAATGTAATAGATATTGAGTTAAGTTTTAACGACTATATATATTTTTTTCTCATCTCGCACAACCGTTTGTATGTTTTGTGTAAGGGAGGGAGAGATTATAATTTACTTCTTTATTTCATATTCAAAAATTGTCGAAAACGTAAATATACAATTGCTGTTTAAAGGATATTGGTTTGGGATTTATTTATAACACCATTCATTTTAATTTATTATGCCGGATTTTCCTAATTTATTAATTAATATAATTTTTTAATAAACATCTCCTAATTCTTATTGCCAAGTTGTTATAGTCCCCCCCCCCAAAAAAAGCGTAATAAAAGTACAAGGTCGTACACAAGTTGTGTACCATCACAGTATTTCTAAGTCCCACCCTACGATGGTTTTTTGAAGTCATGGTTATGTTACACTAACTGTTTCTTTCTGTTTTGTTACAATAGTTAGCAGGGATGTCATCAATCTTGCTAGGACATGTGGGCATAGTCCTGTTGTGAGACTGTGTCGTGATATCGGTGGTGGACATAGTCCTGTTGTGGCACTTTATCGTGATATCACTGCTGGACATAGTCCTGTTGTGGCACTTTGTCGTGAAATCAGTGGTGGATATAGTCCGGTTGTGACACTCTGTCGTGATATCAATGGTGTACGTTTCGAACAGCTTTGAGGATAGGACTTGGAAAACTCTTGGTGGTACCCAAGTTTTGCATCACCCTGTACTGACATCTTAAACAATAAAAAACTAAAAAAAAAACTAGAGGGGCTCTCAGTAGAGCGCACACCACACCTCCGCCACCCAGCGTTGGTCATATTCAGCTCTCAAAAAATATGAAAATATGTCCGTATGTCTGTCGTTATCAACAGACAGACCATTTTTGGCAGACAATGAAGAATTATGTTCTACATATGTCCACAAAGTTTCATCAAAATCCGACCATTTTTGACTGAGTTATAGAGCAAAAATAAGTGTGAAAAATCGTTCCCCATGTTAACAGATAGGGATTTTTTTTTCATGACCTTGCTGTGACTTTGACCCTCCAAAACTAATCGCATCTAGGTTTGATCATAGTCCAAATGTATACCAACTTTCGTCCAAATCCATTCAGCCGTTTTCGAGAAATCTTGCTGACAAACACACGCACACAACGCAGGGGTGAAAACACAATCTCTGTCAGAAGAGTCAGCCTGCTATTAGTTCACCAAGTATAATATTTCAAAAAAATCTTAAATTGCTTTATTTTAAGGAAATAACTAGAAAGCTTGAGCTTCAGCAATAACTATCCATAAATACATCATTAAACCTGAGTTTATTCTATAGAAATAAAAAAAGACACTATGAAATTTTAACAACGCAATATCAACATAAAGTCCTTCTTTGTTGTATAGAAGTAACTAAACAACTAAGGATAACTGTCATAAATACAACACAAAATTCTTGTTTACATTGTGTAAGTAACTAAACAACTAAGGATAACTGTCGTAAATACAACATAAAACCCTGCTTTACGTTGTGTAAGTAACTAAATAACTGAGGACAACTACTGTGTGTTGTTGCAGTATGAAACTCTCAACTGAATGGCCATTGCACTGAAAACAATGGATTCTTTAAAAAATTCCATCAATAAAACTATTGAGTGTGTATTTGTTAGAGACCTACTCGTTGTTATCTACTTTAACTTATACCTGTTCATTGAATCTTGTCTAGGTACGGTCCATTTTTAAACTTTTTTTTTCTTCAATGCTCAAGGTCACATGTTTTATAAGAGAAATAAAACTATCCTGGCTGGTTTAATATTCTAAGCCTCCCTCCCCATCCATTTTTTCTTTTTTTTTCAGTTGAATGTTGAATTAAACGAACACGGGTATCTGAAGAAACCTTGATAACACTAAACCGACGAAGTTGCATGAATACCTCGACAAGAAACCATTTATTATAAATGGTTATTCTTACGTAATTTTCTTCGCTTAAATATAATATCCAGCGATTGAGATTAATCATCTTGTCTTGTATGTTGCAAGAGATGATTGAAAGGTGTGATATAGTTGTTTATAAAAACGCTCCAACTATCTTAGCTAAGTCAACACATCGTTACCTGCACACTATAGTACTTACTGAGCAAAACGTGCAATTACACGGATCCTTGGTGGCTTTGTTCAGTAGTCATATTTCGTGTATAATTTTATGTAGAGCTAAGAAGACTATATAGAAGACTGTCTTAATCGTGTCTAGTCACTGAATTAATCGCCTGCCATTTGCAAATTCTCCAAAATGTAGTCTTATATAACTTGTTTATATACTAATTGAAGGTGAACATGTCAGTCACTGAAAGCTCTAATTAGAAGTCCACACCGACATGATGAAGTTTCGAGAGCGTCAGTATTCACCTTGTCGCAGTATCTACCCAACAAAGTATCTTGGGTTGGAGAAGTCAACAAATTGCATTTTTAGTTTGTTCAAACTCTTCTAAATCCACTTTCAGCTTTCACTGTTTGTTTAGAAAGGCTTTTCAATGTGTATTCTGCTCTTTACTCCTGAATGAAACTAACATGGCCAGATGAGTACTTTTGTTCGTCAGTGACCCTGCAAATTCAAAGTTCCAGAAGATTCTGAAAATGTTGTATGAGTGCATTGGTTTTTATAACTTTTTTTTTAGTTTTATTAAAATATTTGTATTTTATTTTCCACTGCCTTATCACGTTATCAGATTTTGTCCTGTATAATTAATTTTCTGTGAAAATAAGCGTTCTAATCAGATGGTTAGGGCGCTTGACTCGTAAGCTGAGGGTCGGGGTTCAAATCCCCATTCCACCAAACATGCTCGCCCTTTCAGCTGTAGAGGCGATATAATGTGACTGTCAATCCCACTATTCGTTGGTAAAAAGAGTAGCCCAAGAGTTGGCGGTGGGTGGTGATAACTAGCTGTCTTCCCTGTAGTCTTTTACTGCTAAATTAGGACGGTTAGCGCAGATAGCCCTCGTTTAGCTTTGCGCGAAATTCAAGACAAACCAAAATCACTCAACAGGAAGAAGTGCACGCCCATCGGTAAGTCAGCGGTAAGTTTAAGAATTTATAATACTGAAATTCGATTCCACAAGATGGACAGAGCGCATATGGCCTATTCTATATCTTTGCGTTCTAAACAAAACCAACCAGAAGTGAACTTTTTTATAGCTCTCTCTCTCCCTCTAATTGTTGTCGTAAACACTTTTCTGCATCACTTGTAAGCAGAAAAATCAGAATACAGGAAACGTCATATGAAAGGGTCTTTAACAAATATTTATTTTTAGTGGGGTCAGCCGCCTTGAATTTGCGACCCTGTGGTCGAACGCAAATCAACATGTTTGGACATCATATTCATCCAACATTTCTTCTAGTTTGTTTTTTACTAAATGGTGCCCTGTAAAATATGTTTTAAGAAATGTCAAACATAATGTTATTATTTATGCTTGTCATAAGACATTAGTCGTAGGCTTATTATATTTTAGCACTACAATTATTATCTAGTCCCTTCTTGTTTTTAAAGAAGAAAAAAATATTATAATAGTATTTGCTGCACTGTGTCCGACATATTCACTGCCGACGACGCATTTCGCTCAATACAGAACTCATCAGGTTCCATATTGAGGTAAATTCGTCCTTAGAATTGGATATGCGTTAATAAAAAACAACAACATAAGAGACTGAATAAAGCTAGTGTTCAAAAATATACAGCAAGTATAATTAATTATAATCATGCTTCTCCAGCTCAGAAAAGGTGTTCACACCTTTAGAGTACATTATTATCACATAGCGTCTTGAATGTTTTATACATTTTGGTAAGAATTCCAAATTAATATTCTATTGTGAACAAGAATGATTTCTGAAGAGTAGTCTGAGGGTTTATAGCACTTTATAAGAACCATTTGCTTATGCCATTAAAACAATGGCGTGCTTCTTCAAATGCGAGCTGTATCTGTATACACTACTTGAGCCAGTTAAAGGGTAATGGGAATTTATATTTTAGTTATGACAAGGAAAACCACTGTTATAAAATATTAGTCACCCCAGATAGACACCTGATTAGTGGTGGCCCTTGAAGCATAAATGTGCATATTTTACGGTCGTAACATTTCTATTTAATATAAAGTATGGTCACCACGAACAACAAAAACATGGTACCCGTGTTAAGTGCTTCAAATCGGTGTTGATATGGTCTGAGTTATCCTTGACCATTCTCAAAGATCAATTTTCAGGTAATCTCGTGTATTTGGGGTCACTTGAAAGAATGTCTTTCAAGAGCATCCCATGTATGCTTTATGAGATTGAAGTTCTACGGGTATGAAGACCGTTTCGTCCATCCATTCAATCCCTTCTTCAAGGGATGTCAACCAGTCAAGCAACGGCGAGGTTGGTCGTTTTTAGACATTATGAGGAAATTTGGATAACTTTCGCGAGCTCATACTAATACAAACGGTCTTGGGATGTGGTACCATTCCACGCGATGTAGAGATTGGTGGTTCATCAGTGCTTGATGTAGTACCATTCCACTGTATGTAGAGATTGGTGGTTCACCAGTGCTTGATGTAGTACCATTCCACTGTATGTAGAGATTGGTGGTTCACCAGTGCTTGATGTAGTATCATTCTTCGGAATGTAGAGATTGGTGGTTCACCAGTGCTTGATGTAGTACCATTCTACGGGATGTAGAGATTGGTGGTTCACCAGTGCTTGATGTAGTACCATTCCACTGGATGTAGAGATTGGTGGTCCACCAGTGCTTGATGTAGTACCATTCCACTGGATGTAGAGATTGGTGGTCCACAGTGCTTGATGTAGTACCATTCAGGGATGTAGAGATTGGTGCTGA
>NW_013665685.1:584014-587510 GCF_000517525.1 Limulus polyphemus
AGAGATGGTGGTCCACCAGTGCTGATGTAGTACCATTCCACTGGATAGTAGAGATTGGTGGTCCACCAGTGCTTGATGTAGTACCATCTACGGGATGTAGAGATTGGTGGTTCACCAGTGCTTGATGTAGTACCATTCTACGGGATGTAGAGATTGGTGGTTCACCAGTGCTTGATGTAGTACCATTCCACTGGATGTAGAGATTGGTGGTTCACCAGTGCTTGATGTAGTACCATTCTATGGGATGTAGAGATTGGTGGTTTACCAGTGCTTGGTGTAATACCATTCCACTGGATGTAGAGATTGGTGGTTTACCAGTGCTTGGTGTAGTACCATTCCACTGGATGTAGAGATTGGTGGTCCACCAGTGCTTGATGTAGTACCATTCTACGGGATGTAGAGATTGGTGGTTCACCAGTGCTTGATGTAGTACCATTCTACGGGATGTAGAGATTGGTGGTTCACCAATGCTTGATGTTGTACCATTCCAAGGGATGTAGAGATTGGTGGTTCACCAGTGCTTGATGTAGTACCATTCCACTGGATGTAGAGATTGGTGGTTCATCAGTGCTTGATGTGGCACCATTCCAAGGGATGTAGAGATTGGTGGTTCACCAATGCTTATTCTTGATTCCATAACCTTTCCAAATATGCCTGTTATCTGTCTGCAGGGTGAAATGCAATTCATCAATAATAAAAGAACGTTTCTTCACATGTTGCCCCCCCTCCAGTGGCATAGCGGTATGTCTACGGACTTACAACGCTAGAAATCGGATTTCGATACCCGTGGTGGGCAGAGCACAGATAGCCCATCGTGTAGTTTTGTGTTTAAATTCAAAGAATCAAACAAATATCTTCACGTGTTGGTCCTCTGGATGGTTTTTTTTAAGATTGTTCCTAATCATCTATACAAACATGGGGCTTCCAATTGACGTGTCTGAACATGTACCAGATGTTTATATCTAGTCAGAATTGACAGGTACTGTCATGGATGATGGTCTGTCTTGTTTAGGTGTCCAAACAACGTATCATACTTTTGGTTTGGAAGCAGTTCTATATTCTGCTAAAGATACAAAGCCATTTCTCAAAAACCTGACAATCTGGCTTCCATTTGTATAAAACCACTAAATATAGTGACCTATCATTTTCATGAGTGATTTTTTTACCTTATCATAGCTATAATAGTATAAATTTCGATTATTCTTTTTTTTCAATAGTTTATTTGGTTGACGGCGAAATCCTGACCACTCGATAGTGTAATGCCACCAGGGGTAGTTTTATGAGGCTGGAGGAAGAATATGCGTACAATGAGATTGTTAAACAGTATATAATAAACGGACATAACACTTCAGTTAACTCCGTGGAAACAGAAAATGGCGCACGGAAAAGCGTTTAGGACAGCAGCGGGCTCTGAGACCACAGTCCATGTCATCTGGACCAATACCACCATTTTTCAAACGATGGATCTAGTTACGAAAGATAATCCACTGGCCCAAAAAGAATTTTTTTTTATGAAGTTGGACAACTCTCCTGTTGTCGTGGATTTAAAGTTGACGAAAGCTAAGAAGCTTCCTGCCACTTGTCATTGACAGCTGTTTTTATTAGAAAGATGTTCAAAAGACCGGAATTACAACGATCCTATTCGACTACGTACCTACCAAGTTCCCGATACAGTTTTATGTCTTTTGTCTGAATCTTAAAGGAAGTCTTGAAATTCGACGTTCAAATAGAGTGGCCGGGGGTCTGTGAAAAGTTTGTCAAGATGTGTAGTTTAAGATTGATCTCGCTGTTCTCCAAAAGCTGATCATGGTCATCAAATTCAGCACGATCGACAATGGAGGAAATAGTTCCAAGAGCAGTAATCTAGGAACTTCGTTCTTATAAAGTGCGATTAACTCTGTAATTTTTAAGAGTCCATTTCAGATATTGAACTTTTTTACTGTTTGTTACATATTTTTGTAGCTGAAATGGAGGCTTAGTTTTTGCATTCCAATGTCTTATCATAATTTGTTTAATGTTGAAAAATACGTTAAATTGTTGTAATGTTAGTGGTAGTTGGAAGGGTACTTAGCATGTTTTTTTTTAAAATTAAAATAGAGCTTACTAAAAACTTCATGAATAAGTAGATAACGGAGAAATTGTCAGACTTTTGGCTGAGGAAAAGTTTCGGATACTGTGGCGCGCTCTATGTGTATTTCCAGAAAAATATTCTTGAATATGCATGAAACTCGTATCGCCCAACGCCCGGGAGCAACAAGTTTTACCGTTATACTATGCCCGTTGGGAAAGTAGTTTTTTTTCACATCATTTGTTCTATTGCTAGAAAAACACTAAAGATGGATTTCACAAGTTCCTGACAATTCTAAACTGTGGAAGTTTAGCACTTAGACGCGAACAATAAAAATGTACGCACCTTTAAGCCAAGAACGAAAACTATATACATTTAATTCACGAACCCCCAATCACAGGTTTCGCTAATTAGCGACTTATTTTAGTAAAAAAGTCAGCGATAAGAGAGAATAGTAGTTTTAAAACAATATAAGTTACTGAAAAATATGGAAGTATTTGACTTATTTAAGGATATTCAACTGTAGCAGACCATACTATCATGTACGAAGGTGCAAGATATCCGCCATATTGAACAAAGCACGTAACAGCGTTTACTGAAGATGAAAAGTTAGCATAATTATTGAACTTTTGAGGTATTACAGTCTTTTCATTTGAATATATTTTCACATGCAATACTCCGGTTTATTATTTTGCACAAAACACTTGGAGCTTTATATTAAAAATATTAACAAAATTACAGTACTTTCAACAACCAAGCCTCATGTCCTATCCCAATCAAAAATATGCAAAAGTTGAAAATAACTGTTATCGGAGTACGATCAAAGCGGGCATATCTAATGCATGTTGTTTATTAAATGCTTATTTTAGATATGGATATAATATCAAAAGGAGAAGTGTGTAACTGAAAAAAAAAACGTGTACATTGTTGGTAGAAACTTAAGATCAGACAGTGTAGATTTTGTGTGCTAACGCTCAGTCGGCCGTTCAATATGCATTTGGCATTTCTGAATGTTATTGGTACGTGGTTAATTACGTTTATATTGCAGTATTCAGTGCTTTTTTTTTCAATTACACACGCAAACACGCGATAATAACTATCTTAGTAATGGGAGTAACCATTCGTATTTCTCCTATTCCAAGTGTGTTTCTCAAGAATAACAACAGAAAACCAGGTATTGTGTGAAAGATTTTCTGTCAACTTGAATGGATCACCAGAAAACTGTGCTATTGTATGATACTATAGTCTTTTTGTGTCACATAACTATTCATGTGCATATGTAAATATCTATCTATCTGCCTGTTTATATATATATCGCATTACCGTTATCGGTCCAGGTTGTCAACTTATTGTCATAACGGATAATGTCTGTGGTAATAGCACCCAAATGCGTTGGGGAAATCCCATCTGACAAAATGTTGACAACCT
>NW_013665685.1:588430-590270 GCF_000517525.1 Limulus polyphemus
CCCCCACATGGACCTAATGAACCTCCATACCAATTCTAGTGAAGATCCATCCACAGGAGGTTAGGTAGTGGTAAAAAAACGCAAAAACGCCCATAAAAACAACAAAACTGAAAATTTGTATGTACCCCCACATGGACCTAATGAACCTCCATACCAATTCTAGTGAAGATCCATCCACCCCCTGCGAAGTAGTTACATGAACAAACAACAGACAGTACAATTATATTCATATGGATTCATACGTACATTGTTACCCATATATAAATAAACACACGTCTAAACTTGTATACACACGGTCCTACAAAAAGAGATGCGATCGAAAATGTGTGATCGATTTAACAGTAAAATCCCCCTCCTCCAAATGATATACTTCATTATCTTGTAGTTAGTTTTATTAATAAATTTGGTCACAATGTTTAAAATAATCTTAGCTATTTTTATTAATATCTACACTCGTAAAAATTACTGCGAGTTTAAATCTCCTAAACCGGCCTCCCTCCCCCCCCAGTGGCACAGCGGAATGTCTGCGGACTTACAACGCTAGAATCCGGGTTTCGATACCCGTGGTGGGCAGAACACAGATAGCCCATTGTGTAGCTTTCTGCTTAATTACAAACAAACAATAAACCGGCCTAGGTAATCTCGCGGGGTGTAATTGGGACTACGGACGATAATACCGTAAACAACGAGAATATATAACTGATGATGCAGTACGTTCTGATCATTATAGTGTGTACTTTTTATCATGTATTAATTCGTGTCAATAAGCGCTTATAGTCAATTTGTAATATGTAGTAGAGATGGCTTCATTGCTGTGTGTTAGCAATTACAGATATGTTTCTTATGCAACAGAGAGATTGCACAATTTGGCTACAGAAACTTGAAATTGTACATTCAAACAATCCCCTGTCATTTTAACGGGACCCCCCCCCCCTCCGATACACACGTTTGTGGAGCGTTTACTTGGACATGTAAGATTGACTGATCATTTAACATCAGATTTTTAGTTGAAACCTATAAATGTGAAGCTAGAGACATGTCTTGGCTAGTCTGCAATATTAAAAACAAAAGGATATGTCTGATATACAAATGGCAGTGAATTCTCATCCAGGCAGAAGCGTTCTTATCAAATAACTTTAATTTGACAGGCTGTTCAAATATATCTGTCATCAGGATATGTATATACAAATATTGGGCGACAATCAAAAGGGAATATGTCTGACACTAAGGAAAACTGGCCGTCATTTGCTAGTGGCAAACGGGAAAATAGCAGTGGACAAGCTTGCTGAGCGCAACAGGCGTTCCTTCAACAGTGGTAAGAAATCGACAAACTTAATCCGTAATATTTGAAGAACATTACGAAAACTGTTACATGACAGCCAGAAACAGTGAGTGTGTAAAAGACCGTTCATCGCAGATTGAAACAAAAAATAAAATACGGTTTGAATGGTGCTTAAAATGCACGCTCTGAGAATAACTAAAAGTGTGTGATGTAGTCTAATGACGCACATAACCCTACTTGGGCTGTTTTAAATTGTGAGTTACTGGAAATGGTGTGGATAAAGTTTCGAGACTTGGGTTGAATTATTTGACTCCTTTAGGATGGCTAGAATATCCGTACTGTATCTGCACATTGTTAACAATCACTGCACAATAATGCATCTTGATGGACAAGGGCGAGTGTATCCGCACATTGTTAACGATCACTGCACAATAATCCATTTTGATGGACAAGGGCTAGTGTATCTGCACATTGTTAACGATCACTGCACAATAATCCATTTTGATGGACAAGGGCTAGTGTATCTGCACATTGTTAACGATCACTGCACAATAATGC
>NW_013665685.1:591006-605935 GCF_000517525.1 Limulus polyphemus
TGGATCTTCACCAAAACTGGTATGGGGGTTCATTAGGCCAATGCGGGGGTACGTACAGATTTTCAGTTTTGCGGCTTTTATGGGTGTTTTTTGCGTTTTTAACCACTACTTCACACACTATAGATGGACCTTCACCAAATTTGGTATGGAGGTTCATTGGGTCCATGGGGAGTTAGATATAAATATACGGTTTTACGTTTTGTGCTTTGCAGTTTTAATGGACGTTTTTGCGTTTTTTACAATTACGTATAAGGGAAGTAACTTTTAATGTTCTAAGATAACCTTTCATTAATCATGAATTTATATAACTTCCGTCAAGGGGACGGGTACTCCAGCTAGTAATGAATAATGTTAATATTCAGAATTGTTTTTAATCATCATAACCAATAATATATGTGATGATTTACTTAAAAGAAAAACAGTGTTTGTCCAGAATTGGTTCAAGAGCACGACAATATATTCAGTCATCTTTCTTTGCAAGCACAATAATGAACCTCAATACAATTGATTACGTTTGGAGTGAACTAGAATCTGTCATTCATCATCGTAGTCTTGTGCTGAAATATGCGAACCAATTGCTGATCTTCGTACCTCTTGTACAGAATAAATCTTAAACGTGCCCCAAATTACCTTACCCCAGCGGCTCTTAAAGTATGGTCAGTGGACTGGTCCAAAATGCAAGTCACTAACGCGCAACGCCACGTCCGAGGCCAATCTTCTCATTAATTCTGAGATTTTTGCGGTGGTAAGCGAAAGTGGATAGGTTAGGACCAGTAGGTGGTTCGGGGGTCTTTTGTCCCACTGAAGTGGTCCCTGAACAAAAGAGTTTGGGAATCACTGCCTTTAAAGGTGCCAGTCAGCTTAGAAGTACATGTTAAGCCGAAGAACGCGTGTAGTTTCGTAGTGACGTCATACGGAACTTCTTATGAATAAGAACTGCCGTTATAGGTTACTTGTCGCAAGCTGCCACTCATTAAAAATACGGCTAGTTGTGTGCAATATCCTATGAAAATTACTATTTAACTAAAATTACTGAATTGTTTCGTGAATTTAGATTAACATAATATATTTCTTAACGTCAATTTATCCTGGAGGATCAGCGGTAAATTTACGGATTTTCAACGCTAAAATCCGGGGTTCGGTTCCTCGCGGTGGTCAGAGTGCAGGTATCTTATTGTGCATCCTTGCGATAAAACAGCAATCATAATATTAAAACAAATTGATAAAGGGGAAATCTGTAGGGTAAGTATGCATTTTTTAAATTTTTTGTTCTTTTTGCAGATACTAATACTTTAGACCACACTTTTATTAAAGCTCAGTTTGGTGGATTGAATATCTGTACGGGAAACGGCCTTGCTGACAGATCTATCTAGTTTTCTTATGAGGCTTTGCAAGATATTTCCGATATTTTCTTACTACACTTTGGACATTCGTCACTTTCATTAACTCGGAATTTGGCTCTTAGCCCAATATTTATTACACACGCACACATGGTGAGGAAATCAATGGTAGCTATGAATTACACTTTTATGTAAGTTAGTACTCTGTTGTCATCACTGTTGTATCTTACAAGTGGGCGATATCATTCAGACAAATTGGAAAGGAATATAGCTCGAATTTCATTAATTATCTACATACACCAGTAGTTAAAATCTATTAAGTTCATTTCCCATGTTGGGTCTAAGCAGAAGCTTTACTCAAAACGTTCAACAGAATTAATTATGCTTTTGAGTTTGCCTCGTAAACGAATTGCATAGTTTTATTTGCTGTTACCTCTCCCACCATGATGTTATAAAGTGTCCCTGACTATGTTTTATGATTAAGTATGTTAAGTAGAGATGGAGTTATAACGTACCTGTATATACAGTGTGGACCATAGTGAACTTCTCAATAAGGGAAATGGAACTACAAGTAAAAATAAACCGTTTCTCACGATTAAGCTGTAATAAACCTAACACTACACATTTTCAAATTGTCCACAACCGTTACTAATGTACTTTCTAATATAAGTTCCTGAACTTTCTGATATTTCTATTTCTACGCACCACTATAACAATGAACAGTGAAGTCTGCTACTCCATCACTGTGGTCAGTACTTTGTAACGTGCTTCAGAGAAGCCAACACCGTAGCAGTGGACATTCAAGACACGGTGAAGTCTGCTACTCAAGCACCGTGGTTGGTAGTTTGTAACGTGGTTCATAGAAGCCAACACGTAGCAGTGGACATTCAAGACACACAGTGAAGTCTGCTACTCAAGTACTGTGGTCAGTAGTTTGTTACGTGCTTCAGAGAAACCAACACCGTAGCAGTGGATATGCAAGACACACAGTGAAGTCTGTTACTCCATCACTGTGGTCAGTAATTATAACGAATTTCTGAAGCACGTTACAAAGTTCGAAGATCATAAATTAAAATTTAAACTTTGTTTACGCAATGAAAAAAAAAAAACGTATTCGTATGTGTTACTAATAGGATAATTGTGGCCAAAGTTATAATTTACAGTTAAAAAACAGAAGTGAAAGTAGTGTTAAAACAAAAGGTATTTACAAGTACTAAGAGTTTGTTGTTAGAAAAATAATTATCGGCCTAATTGGCATGAAGATAAATAATATTACATTATTAATCCTTACCCTAATTCTGATTTGCAAGTGACTCACTTAAATTGGTAACAATTACATTTCAACTTGATCTAATCCATGACATAACAGTTGTTGTTGTACATGCAATTTGATAATATAATAGCGCCCCAACCGCTCGTGTGTATTTCGTATCCCATCCAGCTCTGGTAATATGTGAAACGCCTCGTCAACAATAGATATAACATGTTATACATTCATTTTTTTACTTTCACTCATACCTTCTTAGGATAAGTAACTTTTGGTTTACTGTAATGCCTCTTTAATTAATTCATATGTTTTTGTTGTATAAGTTCAGCCTTAAGTTCATGGTGACCTCGTTGTTATAAGTATATGTACATTACAGTTAGTAATGTTGCAACTTGCCCAAAGTCGTTTTTAAAAGCCACAATACTCGTACGCCTCACACACTTGTGTCATTAGACGCGCAAGACGTCATCAAATCTGAAAAGTTTCAAATTAATTCTCACAGCCATAATTTGTGTTAGTGAAACTAAAATCATGACCTGCAGAACAAGAAAAGAAAATTCAGATTGAGGCCGACTACATGTGTGTGTCTATTATTATTTTTTCTAATACAGTTTTACAGCTGGCACGCGCACACAGATTACTGAAATCGTGTCACTAGTAGCTTGAGCTGGTGGTATTTCATATCGTCATTTTCGTTATTACTTACCGTTTTTAAATTACATAACTCTCCACTCAAATATGTTTTTCTTATTTTTTTATTTTGTTACACGTTCTGCTTGCTTGTAATTGTAATAATTATATTCTTACACAGTATCTGCTGCATTTGCTAGTTTTCATTACATTAAATGTATATTTGAATGCCGTCAGGAGTGAAAGATTCCCAAAAATAGAAACGTATAGAACACCAGTTGTCAACAGAAGACAAAATGAAAAAGTGAGGTTGTAAAATTCTGTGTAATAGTGTCTGCTGTCTTATCTTTTTACCGCTGGAGTGTTTGTTGTATACTGCTTCCAAAACACTGATAGCGGGACAGTTCGTTGTCAAGCATTATTCGTAATACTTGGATAAACTCGATAACCAGAGCACTTCCTTGAAGTCGATTTCTGTGCCTAACGTGTAATCAGTTTTTGGTGTTCAAATACATAAATTTTGTTTTAAAACCAATTAATTTTTCAGCTGCACTTCGTTGAGAAATGCCCCCCCCCAGTGGCACAGCGGTATGTCTAAGGACTTACAACGATAAGAAACCGGGTTTCGATACCTGTGGTGGGCAGAGCACGGATAGTCCTTTGTGTAGTTTTGTGCTTAACTACTAACAAACAAACAATCGTTGAAAAATAAAAGAATCGTGCCAGTTTTTAGTTACAAATGGTCGAAAGATGATCTTATTTCAACTTCTCTACTTATGACTTCAATAACTTCAATAATCAAAAAGTTAACTCAGAGATTTCTTCGAATATTTCTGAGTGAGGAGAGAAGTAAGAATTTACTTTGTAGAAAAGCAGAGTTAAAATATGATTCTAATGGAATGTTATACCAACGTATGAGATTATCCCTACTTTGTTTCGTTTTACTCAGAAATGTTTTAAGAACTGTACACGACTTTCTTCATTATCCTATATTTATTCATGGAATTTATTATTTTTTTATTTTTGGCGAATACATATATCTCCTGTCTATCCTTGTTGCTCAAACAGTGGGGCGCACTCCTCCTCTTGAGGAAGAGGGTGCAACTATGACTCTAAGAGCATTTAAATTATGTCTGAAAATTACAAGTTTAAAAATAAAGAGGTATTAAAATCTACTGTACAAATATTACTACTATTAAATAATGTAGTAACAATAGTTGACATCGGAAAATGGCATGTACGGTTTATACACTGGTAGGTTATAGGTGGGGGGGGGGATGCAACAAAATGCGTTTAGAAAAGCGTCATAAAAAAACTATAATGTGTGCAACACTACTGTACGTTGCCATGGTCTCGTTTTATCTTACTTTCTACCCTGAAAATTAATTGTATTTTACTACCTGTAACCAGTATTGTTCTGGTAATGCCATTATTAGATTGGTTGCTAAGAGATGAGCATTATTGAATCGTATATTCATTATTCTAATTAATTGTGGCTCTCGTTGTCTGATGAAACCAGACGTTGGACAAAAGCTTTGAATCTTTATATCCGTAAAATAATGAATTTTCCCCATACGCTTACTTTCTTTTACTGTTTAATTATTTTGTAGACGATGTTCAATCTTAATTTACAAGCTGGGTTTATGGTTTTAGTAATAATAATAAAATTTAGTCTTAAGTCATTTGTATAGGTAAAGTAAAATAGTAAATAGAAGTTATATCAAGTAGAAATAGACCTCCAGAAACAAACAATACCTTAAATACACTTACATTTTGTCAATGACCTTTAACCCCCCCCTTCCCCCCCCCCCCCAAAAAAAAATCATTCAACGTATTTAGGTCATAAAAATTTAGTTGATGTGACAAAAAAAAATGATGCTAATTTAAGATATCGCTTGTGAACTATATATTTGGACGAAGATTGCCCCGGTGCTTTGCGTCGTAAAACCCACACTAACCATACAACTAACCAGTTTTAAGACCCTGTGCTATTAACTACGATTAGACTGACATAGTTTTAAATAGTTTTAGTTTTGATTTAGTACTTCATTGTAATTAATGATTATGGTTTACACAAAATAGGAACCTATAGTCATGGTCACCTGACGATGGAGCAACTGGAGATGCAGAATACTTTTTCAACCGCGAGACTTAATACATTTAGTTATAACTAAAGCACCCCCTGGATCTGTTAGTTCAGTCGTTTGTCCTTTAAGTTGCTGTTAATTCGTATGTGAGAATATTTGAGTCCCTGTAGTTTTTAAATAGTTTACTTGTCCTGGAAAAAAAAAAAAGTTGGTTACAAACATAAAATCTACAAAACATACATACGTCCAATAATTTAATATGTATGTCCGGCATGGATAAATATAACACAAAACCACATCAATAAACTACAAATAATACAAAATTTATCACTCACTACAGTGTATAAATTACCCAGATCCACTTCATCAGAATTTATTATGCAAATATACAAACTATCTCCGATAAACTCCTACAAGATTCACTAAATTATTTCGCGAAAGATTGGCACAAAAATGATCTACTTTGTAAATTAAATCGCTATTGCATACATGATGAAGATAGCCCTAGGTTCCTCTCACCAGTTAATATGTATATTAAAAATAAGAATTTAATAATTCCCACCTTACGCTAGACTAAGACAACCCACATTAGTTTTAAGCTAATACGACAACACTGATGGGTATTTTGTGTAAATGAGGGTTAGAACTAATGTGATAAATACATGTGGAACTGTTCTACATGTGCAGGACTTTGCAATATCGAATAAAGATAAAATGTATTTATTCACAAAAATATACATATGAAAGTACCTACATGGACATTGGCCTGAAAGGGGTCAGGGTAAGTGCGGGATACTCTTGACCCTCATGTAGTATTTAAATTCATATTCTCCTGAAAAGCTACCATCTTCCGGGGGGGGGGGTCATTTGAAGGTTTTTAAGAACTAAACGCCGATGATGAGGAAATGCAAAAAAATGCACATTATTCAGTGTGATATGTAACTTTAATATAATTTTAGCAGCTTAATAAAGAAAAAGGTTTGTTTTCATGTAATGACAAACTCGATGATGCCGAGATTGCTTTTAAAGCCCAAGGTCGTTGGGTTGTGTTAAATGTGTTTCAGTACTCGCCAAGCTGATCGAGATCGAAGAATTTTAATGCGTATGGAGCCAAACAGAAAGGGCTTTGCGAATATTTTCTTAATATTTTTTGTGGACAACGTTTTTTCTTGCTATGATTTACGAAGCTGTCATTTGTCACGAAGTCTGTGTGGTTGTAGGGTGTTCAGTAATTTTTGTGCAATAGGTAATGAATAAAGGTTATATCGTTAAATCTACCATGCTTGTGACAGAGTTTTTATTATCTTGTAGATGGCGCTGTGAATAGAGAGCGGAAAAAGAGTGTGATGTCGGACTTCGCACTTGCACTAATCTAAATATATTTAATGGATAGAATCTTGAAAAAAGGTATTAACTTGATGTAAAGTTAACAATACAATAAAAAAAGTTCTTATAGGCCTCGCAATCTGTGGGTAGTGGGTTCGAATCTCGCCACCGAATATGCTCACCCTTTCAATCTTGGGGGCTTTATAGTGTTACAGTCAATCCCACTATTCGTTGGCCAAGTAGTAGCAAAGTAGGCGGTGGGTGGTGTTAATCAGCTGCCTTCCCTCTAGTCTATCATTTCAAAATTAGGGACGACTAGTGCAGACAATCCTCGAATAACTTTGTGCGAAATGCAACAAACAAACAAGCAAAAGCTCCTACAAGCAACTCCCGTGTGGAAACAAAATCAAATAATTAGTGCCCAATTGAATACTTTAATAATGTTAATTTGTATGATACGTATTAATACTTGACTGACCTTCTGCGTTTTGAGGTACCCTTATTGCGAACATATTTTTTTAAAAACTGGATGTAGTACTTTAATGTGCTAAATCAATAAAATATGCAGTGATATTCAGTCATCAAAATGTTTTTGATTGTGTGTGCGTATGAGTCACAGAGTTTGTGCCACAGTTTGAACTGTTTCCTTCCACGTGTTTCCTAACAAACCTGTATTTTTTTAAATATTTTTTATCAAAAGAGCAATGTGTTATCTGACATTAAATCAAGGAACGGCTAAGCGTACATACTCCACCGGATGTCATGCTGTTACGAAGATGTCCATATGCTTTAACAGGCGATGCGGGTGGCTTACCAGTCAGAATATTTCTGTGATGATAAAGATCAGCTGCTTGGACTAATGAATTGTTTAGATAAAATATTCGTAGTCGCAGCCATTGTTTAAGTTGTGCTTGTTGGTGAGTCACCTTCTATCTGTAGCCTCCAACTAGGCATTTTGAAACTGTACAACCCCATTCTCATTAATTTTACGAAATGAAATTAGAGATAAACAAAATAAATAGGAGATTTTGTTAGTCTGATTTGTATGTTCCTGCTTTCTTCGTAGCATGAAACTAGCAGCAGGGACACCTTTAATCGTCGTTCCTAAATAGTTGCTGTAACAGATTGCTTCCTGTGCCTAACGTGGGGTCGGTATATGAGATCACCCTGTTGTCTGTTTTTATGGTGGGTTGTTGCGTTAAATATTTGTCATTGACCCTCCGAAAAAAAAAAATCATGCTTTTAAGAAGATAGTTCAGGGATGACTAGCTTCTTTATGCTCGTGGTCCAGTTTTTTTACCTAGACTGTAGTCTAGAGGTCGAAACTATATGACAGAATAAAGTACGTTCAGAATTTTTGCTTGACTTTTAATTCCTACTGTATAGTATTATTAACTTCAGTTAATTGTATGGTTTTTGAATAAGTAACCGAGTTAACATTTGAAGAGTTCTCAGAACCGTCACAGGACTAGTTTGTTTGGTCATGGTTTCGTCTTCTGTCTTCGTTTTGCCAGTTTGGCTAGATTAAAATATGATTTTTCAACACTAAAAACAAAACGGGGACCAGGTAAAGTACTCTTGGAAGCCACCAGTTGGCCATCTACGAAATAGTTATTTCAACTTAAACCTAATTATTTTGAGGAGTTTTTCGTCCAATGAAATTGTTCAGACGTGTTTATATCTGAATAAGTACCCGCCCCCCCCCAAAAAACAAAACAAAAAAAAACGTGCAAGACTGTATAACAACTGCCCAGGGGGAAGGGAGGAATTATTTAACAGTTTCAGATCTCTGTACTTTTTCTAAGCCTTAATTTTAAACGCAGAACGATCTATCTTCCAGTTATTTTTAGCCTAATGTCTCTTTTAAAAGAATAATGGTCGTAGACATCACAAAACCAAATAGATAGATATTTATAATTCTGTAAAACAAGTTCTTGATCTGAATTCATTGACTATTGCCATGTAATTTAATCAGTGTTCGTATAGCCATGCTCAACATATAGTTGAAACGACTCAACGGACTAAATTTTAAGTAAAATAAACTAATTGAATGGCGTTATCTGGATCCTTTAGGGACCTCAAGTACTATAAAAAGACTCCGATAGGATATGCCTGATTCTCTCCTGATATCTAATCTACCAAGTAATTCACAGTTTATTACTCTGCAGGAGCTGTTTTTAATATGTCGTCACCTTTAAGCCTAAAGATGTATAGAAACGAGCATTGCTCAATGACGTTTTTTTTTGTGTGTTTTTCAAAGCGACTATTCAAATACAACTCGTCAAAAAATGAACAGTAGAAATATACGAGTCGTGTTTATTTTAGAATAGACAACCATCTGGTGAAGCGAATACAAGGTAAAGTGTTTGTATTGAAAGTTATGACTTTTTTTTTTCGTATGTTTGTTATTAATTTGATTTTATAAATTTACTCTTATTTAAACAAAAGTAATCGCAGAATATACAAAATAAAATTGTTATCATTAACATACTGAATGAATTGTAGTTTGTTACTTAATCACATAATAATGATGTGTTAAATTATTTTATTTATATTTCCTCGGATAGGATTCGAACTCAACACCAGTTGAGTACTATACCAGTTGAAAACTAAAGGGTTAACTCATTAGTGCTAACTAGTTTTTTCAACAACCCATACTCCCTCTCTCATAATCATAGTACATGGTCGTGAGAGAGACCCACATTGGGCGCCAGTTTATGGTAATCCCACTTTTTTTTCCATTTCCTTGATTCGGATAGAAACCTCTTGCACTATAAACGAGTGCTCTACCAACTGAGCTGCAACCCTCTTTATTGGCATAGCGGTATGTCTGCGGACTTACTACGTTAGAAACCGTGTTTCGATACCTGTGGTGGGCAGAGCACAAATAGCCCTTTGTGTGGCTTTGTAATTAACTTCAAGCAAACAAAACAATTGATTTAAAGGATTATCGTACCAGCGTTTGCTAATAAAGTAGTTTTTAACAACTCGGACTAGATAATAGAAACACCTGGGATTTATGTATGAATAAATAGACAATTTGAAGATAGTTTGGCTAAAGATTGATCATTATGCTATTCTTTAGCCAATCTATATGGCAGATGATGCGCATTGATATCCGTTATGATCACGTTTGAATTTGGTCTTAACATTTAATATTTATATTACTATATAATTCATGAATGTCTTGCCTGTTGAACTTATTTATTTTCGTTCATAAGATGTTGTTGTATTTATATGACGGCTTTTCGTTATCACCTCCTATAGACACTTGTACAACGCGGATTTCAGTACTATTAGCAGTTAATAAGACAGTTATGTAATAGTTTCAGAATTTTTACGCGATATTTTCGTTAAGAATATTACAAATAGCTGTTTTGTACAGAAACTTGAGTTTGCACTAACGTCAGTGAAGGAGCTTACGTGTTACCTGTGTTGATGATTCATAAGTAGCCACGTGACATAAAGCTCGATATCTACCAACTGTTGTTAATATTATATAGATCCAGTCTCGTACGTTGTGATTGTAACAACAACCAAAAAGTTCAAATGATTAACACTCGATATCTACCAACTGTTGTTAATATTATATAGATCCAGTCTCGTACGTTGTGATTGTAACAACAACCAAAAAGTTAAAATGATTAACACTCGATATCTACCAACTGTTGTTAATATTATATAGATCCAATCAATCATGTGAACTTTGTTGTTGTTGTTGTTACAGTCACAACGTACGAGATTGGATCTATATAATGTGAACAACAGTAGGTAGATATCGAGTGTTAATCATGTGAACTTTTTGGTTGTTGTTACAGTCACAACGTACGAAATAAAGCTGCATGGACACTTGTATACACACACACACACACACACACACACACACCTGGTTGCATCTTAGGCTAGAATAACGAATTAATGGAAAATGTTATACACAACTTCGTCGAGTGTTATATTCGACTACTGCAATTTCTTTTATTACAGCAGAGGTTTACATGCCTTAAGTAGTCACGTGTTTCACGTTGCTCGCCAGTCTGGATGGATCGATCTTTCACGGGTTTCACAGATTGAAGACAAGGCCACATCGCGTTATAAACAATGTGAAGTATAATAATTTATGATAAAAACGTGATACGGTTTACTGCATATTGTGTATATGTGATACATAATCAGTTCGGTGGTCAACGTAACTGCAGTTAGTGAAGTGTTCAGTATCTGTTAATAAGTATATCTTGCTAACAATAAACGGTTGTGATATTTACATGTATTATAAACTATATTCACATCATTGCATATGACCAAAATAGTCAAAAGAAACAAAAACTGAAGCGGGTTATATATGCAATTAAAACGTTTTTTTTTTTTTCGGAATAGCTTTTATAGTTATTGTCATCTGGGGCCGTGTCACACAATTATGCTTTTCTTTGTTCTGAAAAAGTTAGAACGAGCATCAGTATTTAATTTCTATCTTAAAACTAATTTTATCTGTCTTATAATAACTGCTTGGCTAGTAAGCATTGCAAAAAAGTTAGGATATCTATTTTTTAATTTAGAAATTTAAAGTATTGGGTAACAATAATTTAAAGTTTTCGATAGAGCTTGGCTGTTACAAACACGTGTGTACCTTTCCACATATAACAAAGCCACAAATTCAGTTTTGTATTATGCGCGTTTCGGCGAAGGAAAACTCGGATTATCTCGGGAAACAACAATATGATTTTTTTTACTGGCGCATATAGTAAAAACTAAATACTGACACTTACGTCAATATTTACTCCGTGAATTTTGTGCTACCTTTAAAGAAGTTATTGCCCGAAATATCGTACGATGCAGAAATAGATTATCAACCGCTCGTGCACGAGGGTGTTAGAGATGGTGCACTTAATAATTAAAACATTCAGTTTAATTTTCATTCTTTTATCTATAAGAACAGTAGAAAGATCATTGATTTATTTATCTCGTATTGAATGCATGGAAGTCTACTCCGATCCGAGTTGTACGTAGAAAATGTTGCTCTAATAAAGTAAAAACAGCTAGTTTATCTGTTTTTGTTGTTTTTTCGGTGTTATTTCGAAGTGGTTTCATCTATATTTGTAATCATTATTTTCACCGATAGCCATACTAGTTTCCTGTTTGGGATTCAAAGGTCAGACTTAAAGACGATTAGCTCAACGCGACAGTCGAAATGCGTTTCATAAATTTGACTTTTTTCATCATTTCGTAATTTACTTTGAAACTGAGAATTCTAATTAAAATTGGTCGAACTACGAGCGAGTTTCATTTATAAAGTAATAACGAACGCAAATATGATGCTGTTGTAATTTTTAAATGTTTGATATTTTGATATATCCTTACACCGATATTTGGGATTTCTGCAAAATTACTACATGAATATGTCCGTTTTATTCTTTATATTTCATTTCCGAAAACAACTGAAGTAATTATTTTCCTTGCGTACACATCAAAACTCAAATGCTCCAGTTGAAACCGAAACTTAGGGGCTTTCCCAGGTTAGAACGTGCCACTAAAGTATTGTATGAGGATTGTCAAAATACTGAACTCATAATGGATTGAGAAAAAACGTAGTCTAAGAGTTACAAATATTTTATTTTAAACATGAAAAAAACATTGCCTAAATAAACTTTGGATTTTAGTGTAAGACAACGTGTGTGTATTTTGTAAAACGTGTTTTTTCTGAGCGTATTATTATTACTGCGGGTAGTCTGTCGTCTTCAAACACAACAATTTTATTCATCAAAACCACCAGGTTTTATAAAAGTTTTAATTCATTTTAATTTTACATCTGTTCTTGATATTAATGCGGTATTAACAGACAAACCAGTCCTATTATGTTGATATTTACATGGATAGTTAGTTGTTTGCAAAATGAGACCAGACAATAACAACAAAAACACACTTTTCTTTAACTTAAGGTCAAATTGCTTTAGTTTATAGAGAGTTTACAAAAGCAAAAAGTACCATGGAATAAGTAACTAATATAGTCTTGACAGAAATGAATAAAAACCCTATAAACTCGAGCGCTTTCGAAAGGTGGAGCTTTCTTCTTCAGGGTCAAGCTGTGCTTCTGTCTCGGCTCAGTATTGAAATATCATGGTTACTTTCTACGATCAATTATAAAAATAAGCTACGCCAACTTTTAATTTATACCAATTAGTAGACTTTTGAAATTTTAATAAGTTTGGGACCGAACTGCTTTGTAATTCTGATTTTATCGGGAAAACATTAAGTTGATCAATACGACACCAAAAATGCAAATTTTCGTTCAGTCGTTTCCAGTTTTAATTTATCGAAAACATTTACAATGAGAAATATATTATTTAAATCTTTCTGATTTTGATTTTTGTATATTTCCTCTTTATTTCACAATTTTTGTGAAGCCGTTAATGGAATATCCTTTGAGAAACATTTACATTGCCTACTTGGTTCAGCAAATCAAGTCTATTTTTATAAGTATCGATAAAGTTGTATTCGACCCCTACCCCCTTGGGGCTCAGCGGCAGGTCTGAAGCCTTATAACACTTAAACATCGGGTTTCGAATCCCGCGATGGACAGAAAACACAGATCGCCCATTGTGTAGCTTTGGGTTTAAAACAAACATAAATTATTGTATCGGCTTTCGGCTGCTACATTTTTCTCTATCGATATTGTCAAAACTAGTGTAGATTGATCTCCAATGTCTTTTAAAGCATCATAATGTATTAAAAACCAAAATCAGATCTTATTACCGCGATTTAATCAATGTCGGCGCACACTTGAAAAATCGATGCAAATATAAGACGCTATGAAGTTTTACGTTGTAGAACCCCGAAGCAAATGCGATATCGCTATGAAGCGACATATTTTTAAATATATTAACTTAGTATTTCATACATAAATGTTATAAATACGTGTTTGATGAGCTTTGGTGTTGAGCGATATGTCTTTTTTGATAAGGCTAGATCATAGAAAATGTAGTTTGAATACTTTTGTGCACTCTCTTAACTGAAAACCTACATTGGGCATAATAAGACTAATGTTTTAAAATCTGTCCTACCATTTCCTGCCCATAATTTAGGGTTAGGTTAATTGTTAAATTAACACATAGAGTTTCGGACAGTTTATTTAGTACTTGAAAATGTCACAAGGGGGATACAGTTTCATGTATTGATCGCTCTCATTCATTCAAAGTTAAAGTTACCGAAGTGAAGTAATAAGGATGAAATATATGATTAACATTAAATGACTAAGATTTTGTTTTCCATTTTCTTTTATATTTTGATTCAATGGTCTCTTGCATGTATATCAAGCTTTGCTTGATTTGTTTGTTTGTTTTGTCGGGGGATAGAACTGTAAAGTAGAATGTTCATTTCACACTGTTCCTAGGTGGCAGCGTAAGTGTGAAGACAAAAATCCTTTCAAACAAAGCATGTTTTAAGATGTAAAAAGTGAGAACATTTGAATTGCGTATAAAACTTTGGAATAGCATTATACCTAGTCTAATGATTTTAGCCAGTAGAACTGAAGTAAGTGCAATTTTTGGAACTGGTGTATATTCCTTCGTCGTAAAAACAAAAATTATGAATAACCTGTAATTGAATTATATGATGTTCAAGACATTTCTTAGCGCTGTACACTTGTTCTTGTATTTGTAATGGCTTGGGATAAGATAAGATTTAAATGATAGAGGTAGTTGACAAACAGTTGCTAGTCTTTTGCTCTTCCATAACTAGAATATGGATATATCTTTATTCAGGCGAAATTGTTTAGAATTTCTTGCAGCAGGTGTTCTGCACTTTTAGTGTTCAACTCTAAACTTGCCCTAGTCCTAGCTTTGGACAGGTTGCACTCTACAACTTACATGTTCTAACTGTTGTACTTTTTTGGTCCGGGAGCTGTGGTAATAGTTATACAAAATGGTTATACAAAATTGTAATAGTTCTGAATTGGATAGCTATGAATGTGGGATGTTGAACCGAGGTGATGTTTGATATGACAGATTTTCATTGTCTTTTATGATACAAGTGTCTTCAGCATTTTCCATTAGCCAATAAATGATTTAGTACTGACACCAATAAGTTGTGGGTGACAATTCACATGTCTTGTTCTGAGCAAACAATAAAGATGGTTTTGTACCAAATATCTGTGCTTAGGATTTTTGCATCACACATTGGTTGTGAGTTTGATTTGTTCGCAAAGTATTTCCAGTGGAGCCCATGTTATCTGTATGATTTATAGCTTACATGTTATAAATCACCCTACCTGAATGTTACAAAAAAAA
>NW_013665685.1:606935-608203 GCF_000517525.1 Limulus polyphemus
GAGGTGATGTTTGATATGACAGATTTTCATTGTCTTTTATGATACAAGTGTCTTCAGCATTTTCCATTAGCCAATAAGTTGCGGGTGACAATTCACATGTCTTGTTCTGAGTAAACAATAAAGATGGTTTTGTACCAAATATCTGTGCTTAGGATTTTTGCATCACACATTGGTCGTGAGTTTGATTTGTTCGCAAAGTATTTCCAGTGGAGCCCATGTTATCTGTATGATTTATAGCTTACATATTATAAATCACCCTACCCGAATGTTACAAAGAAAAAAATTCCTTAATGTGTTGGTGCAGTAAAGAGTGTTTGAATTCAAGCTTTTAAAATTGTCAAATTAACACTTGAAAATATGCACCTTTGAACTTAAGATACATGTGTTGTATCTGGAACAAAGTGATCTTTGCATTGAAATGGTAAAAGCTGTAATCTTTTAAGTTGCCAAAAGTTTATTAGACTTCTACTGTTGAATCATAGAGGGCTGTGTATTCCATTGTTGCTTTGATTGGCAGCAGGATATATCATTTAATGGTGAATTATAAGCAAGCTTATCATGAAAATGAACAAGTTTCCTGGCAGTTAATATTCTGCTGATTTGTTAGCAAAATGAAATTATTTTTTATTGTATATGAACTTATGTAATCATACCTTGATTTATTTGCATCATTAAAAAAATTCTAAATGTGTTTAATGATAAGAATCAATAAAATAATAATAACAAGATGGAAGCTAAGTTGAATCCACCCACTTTATGGTAATGGGAAGATTCTGTGAAAGAGGAAATGGGTAAGTGTTTCCAAGAATATTTCTCTACTATAACATTTCATTCACGAGACACTAGTTTTATGGACATACAATACTACATTGTCTATATGATGAACTTATGTGCATTTGGTTTGTGTTGAGTTTTGGACAATAAGGCATTTTGTTTCCTTACAGTATTACTATTTTGCTTTACAAAAATGTTTCAGAAAATGAATTTAGAGTATTTTACTAATGAATATAAAATAGGGAATGTATGTGAAAATAAAATCTCACTGGAAAGTTTTTTGTTTTTATTTGAAGATCATAATGAACAATATTTTAATTCCATAACAATGTTGAAAATATGGTGGAAAACAGCACTAATTTTACCAGTATTATTTTACATAAGCATAACTTTTTCTTTGTGCCTAGTAAATGTCCAAGCATCTTTTCATTCATTTTTTTTGTTGCTTTAAAACAAGCTAGTGTATAAAGATTTGCAATAATTTGAATTAATAT
>NW_013665685.1:608239-620663 GCF_000517525.1 Limulus polyphemus
AAAAAAAAAAAAAAACAAGTTGGGACATGTATATTTTAATTATAATCATTTTGAATGTTTGTTATTATTTTCAAATCAAGTAATGAACACTTATTTAATATATGTGTAATTAAGTACTAACAGTATGATTTACACTATGCTGTTTTGTTAGTTCCTAAGTTCAAGTATGAACTATTAGTCTCTATTGAAACAGTAATAATAATATTTATCACCATATTGTTCTTCAAAGTCACAGAATAGTGTGCTTCTTTCTGCTTTTCTTATTCTAAAGCTATATGAATTAATTTTGATTATATTAAGTGCACACTTTTATATATTCAGCTTCCAAACATGAACTTTAACCACTTTCTCATAATTGACCTGTCAATTACTACAGATTTGAAGTAGTAAAAAAGCTATTACAATCATAAAATTAACCAAACTGGATGACTTTTGTAATGAGAAATATTTCATAATTTGTTTATTTTGTGTAAAGTTATATTTAACTAATGTATTTTTCATAGAATGAAGGTCTCAGAGTGGAATTGGAAATAGAAAAAATGCATAGATTAGAAGCAGAGGCGTGCCTCAGAGAGGTACGGTTAGAGAGTGAGCATTGCAAGGCTCGATTAGCAAGTCTTCAAGAAGATTTCCTAAAGTAAGTGATTACTCAAAAGTGTCATGTTATCTGGTGAGTGATGAAATCTTAAGGTTTACTGTACAATCGTTTTAGTGTTTGTTAAAATTAACTTTATTATTAGGGAGATGTTTGATAAAACTAGACTGTTCTACAAATAACACACAGAGGCATTTTTTTGGACTCCATCAGCTTGAAGTTCTGTAGTAGACAACATTTTTCTTTTCCCTGAAAGCTTCATGTACAGTAATTATAGTGACCTGACGAATAGCTTATCACAGAGTCCTAAAATTGCCCACCTTCAAACTCCATCATTGTTCAGCCCATAGACCTGTTTCTTCCAGTACAGACATTTCCCTGATATGATTTACCTAATTAGTGTTAATACCTTGTGTTATTCCATGAGGTAGTAATATGTATAAAAATGTCTTAAATAATCATGTTGAATATACATGCATGATGTTAATTGTGTTAAAATAATGTAAGTTTCTATTTAAGAAATTTTATACAGAATCACAGTTAAGGTAAATGCATTATATATTCTCAAACAGATAGAGTTTGAGATGAGACAAAGAATAGCTGACTGTTATTTTTAATTTAAAATCTGTGTTAAGCATAAATGTTTTTCTTGTACAGTTTTTCAGTGAGTATAAGATTTTAAAATTGTGATTTAAACCCACACCAACTTTGCCTGAGAGGAAACAAAAGAAAATTACTACAGTTCAATTAGTTTGTAATAGTGATTGTTCATTGGTTTGTTGCTGGGCTGTGTACGTGTCCAAGTGGTGCTTCTCATATATTTAGGATAAAAGTCATCCTCTGTTGGGTCAATGATAAGTTTACAGATTTATCATTCTAAAATCCAAGTTCAATTCCATGTAATGGAGTGAAGATAATGCAATATGTGGCTTTTCATTAAAACAGGCAAACAAGATAAAAGTCTCAATAACTAAAATGTTGTATAATTATCATTAATTTGTTTAATTCTGCCAGAATGGAAGAAATGGTTAAGAACATGTTGCAATTCAAGTCTCGTATAGACCAGTTGAAACATGAAAAATCATCTCTTGCCTTAGCATACGAGGTAAGTTTGATAAAACTTTAAGCAAATTTTCACTCATGTTTTGCTGCTAATTATAGCTTTTTATAATTGTTTAATGGAAGAAGTATTTTTGTTGATAAATAATAAATATTTTTATAAATATTGCACATCTTAGTTAAATATTTTAAGGCCTTTTCATTTAGTTTGTATAACTTATTGATCTGCAAGTTTTTTAGTTGATTTGTACTGGAAAAACAAAGACCTTTAGACATCTTACATCTAATTAGGTTGCTAATGGACTGCAGTTTTCAAGTGCCCAATGAACTTGCTTCCTAATGAGGGGGTGAGCCCTGATAACATAACTGGGTAGATCTTAAGTAGACTTTAATTTGTTAGTTCGTAGATGAAATTTTAAATATTATTTTTCATTTCTTGTATTGAATTTAGTCTATAACTTGCAAAATTATATTCACACATTTTGAACCAAGGAAAAGTAATTTGATTACTACATATAGATTATTTTTTATTCACTTCTTTTAATAATGATTTTTCTTTTCCAATATATTAAAAGCTTTGCTTTACATGTAGTGTTTATTAATAATAAATCTCTTTCTGAAAGACTAAAAAAAATTGTGTAATGTTTGTATCTGGACGATCAGTAAATAGTTTTATTTATATGACATTCAGACAGGTTTCACTTCAGTTCACGATACTAATAACAGGATTGCAGCTCATCACCATAAATGTGGATGATTAACAATTCATTATAACTATGCTAACTAAAAATTACACTCTAGATAATGAGAAAAATTAGTTTCGTCCTGATCATTGTCCCTAACATACTTCAACTACCAAGCAGTAGAGCCTGAATAACTCTTTTTTTTTGTCTGCTGACTTGTATTGGGCTTTAAACAAATAGAATAGCTTACATTTTTACATATACAGGGTGTCCAAAAAGTTTGGAACTGTGGGCATTTTCAGTGAATTTTACAGAATGTATTTCATATGTTGTCCATGTAATTCAAGACTAATTTGAAAATTGTATTTCCACCCTCTATGAGCACTATAAAGCATATTTGTGTCGTTATCAATGGTCCACACTGCCAGTCTCCTTAAATCTAGCTAGCAGCCTCCCAACAGCACTGTGAGTGATGTTTTTCTCTCTCTCTAGATGGCATGCATTAAATTCGACAACAATCTTCCACTGGGACCAACCATCTCTGACACACAAATTCCCTATGGTTCAAGACTTTTCAGATACACTGTATAATTGAAAATAGCTACTTATATTTTGATATTATAAAGTAAATTAGTGGTTTAATATTTAATAGAATTACTGGTGAGGACTGTGGGTTTAATACCATTGATTACAAGGTCCCTAAGATCATAAAAGTTTCTCAAAAAAATGTATACACCATTAGTATGGCAATTTATCAATCACACTAATTAGAAATATGTACCATATTGATAATTCTAGAGTTGTATATCTACTCGAATTAGAAATTATCTTATGCAGAAGATGTCAACAGAAACATTAAGATTTAGTGTTCAGTTTTTAATTATCTGAATGTTTCTTTTCTACTCCTTCAGAGTAAAATGAGGAAGTATCAAACATGTTTGGCTTCTTTAGAGAAAGAAAACCTCATGCTTTTGAATGAACTTCGTAGTTTAGAAGGATCAGTAAGTTTCCAGTTGAAGTGTCAACTGAATATATAATATTTTGTTTCTTCCTATAATTCATTTCCTTTAGTTTTTTATGTTAATAATCCTTTTGAAGTTTTATTACCATATTGTTCCTTTTAAATGTGTTTTGAACTCGTGATATTTCTGCAGAAGAAATGGTCATAACCTTACAGTTGTGGTGTCAAGATATGAATGTTTTTTAGAATTTCTGTGTAGTATCACTTTCAGTACCTTAACTGTATTAGTGCAAGCCCTATCAGTCACAGGGACAAAATGTTTTGCATTAATCAACAATCGTGCATAATCACTAAATTGTTAGAGTAACTTGTAACCTGCTTAAAGTACATTTTTCTTGGATAGCTTGGCTGAATATGTAAACTAACATCTGTAAGTTTGGCCTTTTTTTGTTTTTCTTATTTTAATTAAGATTTTAATGTCTCTCTTTTTCGGATATTCTAGACTTGTTTTCATGTATTTGAATATAGCAAGACACGTGATTTTTGGTATATGGAAGTACTTGTTCTAAAAATAATGTATATTATTCTAAAGCAACAGTGAACAAATAATGATTTTAATAATGTTAACACTAGACTTATTTGGAAAATGTTTAATTTAATGGCCAATTTTATAGAACTTGCTAAACTTTAAATACACATCTGTAATAGTTATATTGTAATTTACTTGTTTTTGTTCTTCTTGTTTGTTTTTCTATCAGCCTTATTCTTGCTGTTCTTTCACTGTACTACTTAACTGGTGTTCATGACCACATACTTAATAAAATAAAATAATGTGGTCTTGTACAGAAATAGCAGCATTTTGAATTTAACTAAAATGTAACTATTCGTCAATTAGAAAATAAATGATAAATACCCCCTTATCCAGGGAAAATGTGAACCAGATGAAATCAAAATTGCTTTCAATGTTAAGAAACACAAGAGTTAGAGATTAATTCAGACTTTCTCATGTGTTGGGTACTGATTCCTGCTTACAAAATTCATAATAATATAGAAAGATATATTTCTAATGCATTAAGTAGGATATTTCTATGAAATAACTTAAATTTTTCCAGACTGACTGTTCCAGCAGTTTTACATGCAAAGAAGATGCTCATTTTTATGTTTATTTACCAGTGTTCAAAATAGAAGGTGTGTTTGTATGCTTATGTTATTGTAAGGTGCAAAAATAATGGAAGATAGGTTGATTAAATGCTTTCTTAGGATACGCAACATTACTTAAATATTGCATCCTTTTATATGGAGCAATTTGGTGAGAAACTTTTTGAAGTAAACAAACATTAGGTATAATGTCTCTGTGGTCATCTGTGACAACAGCTATTGATAATTAGGATAATTTTTTAAATAAAAGTTTTTAAATTCTTCTAGAAGAAATTGTTACATCATAAATATTATAAAACTATATATTAAAATTAGAACTACAGCAACTTAGCTTAGCCACCAGTTTTCTATTAGAAGTATTTCAATTATATCAAATGCCACAAAATTGGCTAAACCTTTCACAACTTCACCTATTTTTGAGTGAAAACTAGATTATATTATGCATGAAAGAAGTAACCATATTGTGTAATAGTCTTGAAGAGAGAGATTCACAATCATACACTTGACTTTTGTCTAATGTGAAGAACCTGAGGCTTTGTCATAAAATCCAGCATTAATTTCTGAAAGCTATATTAGAAAATATAAAAACACTATTTTCTTTATTGAAATTTGCATGAACACTACTGTTAAATGTGAGTCGGTTATTTTTTTCTATATCATTCTGTTTCATGGAGAAATAGGTATATAGGTCAATAGAGGGGTAAGCCAACTGACAAATACATAGATAAAATTATCAAAAAACAAGTTTTTTTATGCTTTTCCAATACACAGGAAATTTACTGAATGAAAAAAAAACATTTTACAGCTGATAACTGAATTTCTCTCCGTCCTCTAAATTTTGGTTTTAACTCTTGCCATGTAAGTTCTTAAAATTATCAAATAGAATTACAACATACTCTGAATGTTATGATACTATGTTGTTTAGTATTGTACATTATATATACTTGTTGTCATTGAATTATATCCTTTTCTTACAGAACAAAGATCATGAGCAAAAGAGAGAACAGACATTGTGTAGGGTTTTGCTTGAAAGACTTGGACTTCTAGAACAAGAAAATACAGCTTTAATTATTGAAAATGAACAACAGCGTCTACAGTATGAACATTGTCTGGATGATGTTGCTAATCAGGTTGTTCAGGCATTATTAACACAAAAGGTTTGTTTTTATTTCTTCTCTGTAAATTAATAAATTAACATGATTTTATTTATTGTGCAGAAATTGAAGAGAAAATGTTCTGTTTTGGTTTTTAAATTGTATTACATGAGTAGGATGTTATATAGTTTTTACTTATTTAGTTGGAAGTTTCTTGGTTTTATATGCTCTTCATTCAACTGTCAAGTTTTGGTTTACATATTTATTTAATCCTTGCAATATGTTCACTTTCATTGGTCATAACTAAAGGAATTCAGATAGACCATGTATTCCCTACCAGGAAAGCCGATTAAAAAGACGAAATTCCTCAAACAAAGTTAACTTTGTCAGGAATGTAGGAATTTAATATTTCAATTCCTGGTTGTTGTTCTCAACTTTATATCTAGCTTACCATATAAATTTTACCAAGGTTATTTATGTTTTTTAAAACATATTCGCAATTTATTGTTTATTGTCACATTAAAACTTTGTTGCAGCATAAAGTTTCATGTTGTATTTTATATTGTACATATATGCTAAGAGTGAATCTGATATATGAAGAAAATAGTTTTTACCATTCATTCATAGTTGCTCATATTCTTTTTTTTTAGCATTACTTAGCCAAAAAAAAATCCAAAATCCAAACTAATTTAAAAATTAAATAATTTTATTGAATTATGCAAGAAACTAGCAGAGGTTTGCAAAACATTTACAGTCAAATTAGTATCTTTATTGCAACATTATGTTTTAAATAGAGGATTATGGACCTAAACCAAGATTGATTATATATTCAATTAACTAATTTAACAGGAACAAAATGAATGCCAAGTATTAATCTGATGTATCAGAACTTTCAATTTCAAAATAATACAAGAGAATTCTATTTCCCGACACTGAAATCTATAAGGCCATTTGTCCTAGGCCTAACATTAGTTAAACCTTTGTTGAATACTGCTTGTGTTAGATAAAGATATGAATTACCACTATAAGCTGTGTACGTTTTTTATTCTAATTTAGTTAGGGCTAAACTTTGCTATACTTAATATTATCAATAAATAAACTTATAGTGTTATTCTATGACCTAACATTAGAACTTTTTATTGTGTAATTTAAATATTATGCTGATGGAAGGGTAGAGGCCCCTGGGATTTTTTACAAAACACCATCCCATCATGTTTTTGAGTAGTCAGGCAAAGCTAGTTATCACATAAACCATAGTCAACTGCAATCTAAACAACAACAAACACATCTGATTGGCCAAAATATAATTTTTATAATTACTTTTCAATCAATCCTTATTTTTAAAAACTCGTATCAGACAAACCTTTTTAATCAACAGAGATATTGAATTAAGAAATCAACAAACATTTTTTCCAGTTTAGCTGTCTAGGCATTCCATTTAATACTTTTAGTACATAGACTAACAACAATATCAGGTTATACTTTGTTGCTAAGCAACATATAATGTAAAAGCCATTGTTGAAAACACATATCAGACAGAGATTGATTTTAAAAAGAGTAATAGATATACACAAAAAGTCTATCAGAAAATAAGACAGTTTCTGATGTTTTATTGAATTTTGTAATTGTAGAGTTTGCGAGAAGAATGTGGAAAATTACAAAGAAGAGTCCAGGATCTAGAACAACAAAACAATGCCTTGTCTGTTCTATTTAAACAGCAGGTACTTCATTCTGGAGAATTTCATTCTCAGGTGAGTTTCTGTCTGTAAGTGTTAGAAAAATACACTATAAATGAAACATCTGTATGCTGTGTTAATGATCACTGTCATTTCTTAACTTCAAAATCTAGTAAATTTATCTTGTTAATTAAGCAAAAAGTATTGAAGAAAATTCAAATGCTAAATGTAAAGTTTAAGGAAATCATAAATTTACAGCATGATGAGTCAGCTTACAGATTAACAATGTTAAAATCTGGGGTTCATTTCCTCAAAGAGGACAGAGCACAGATAGTCAGTCGTGTAGCTTAATGTGCACTAAAACTACAGACTACATGTATATTTAAGATCTGTAAACATATTTTATACATAAGAGGTGTATGTGTTATGGCACACAATTTCAATTAACATGTTTAATTTTCTTAAATTATAGGTGTTGACATTAATTTCTAAATGCCAAAATATTAATTTTTCATTTGTACAACAAAGTATTGATAATTTTTGAAAATGTTATAATGCAAAATAAATATTATCAAGACTAAAAAATACTGTTCTATATTTAATACTTTATTGATAACCTCTTATAACATATTAATATATATCTCTAGCTTTTTATTGTGTTGTTTGGTGACCTGTCTTGTGGATATAATTATTTAAACATTACCTCAGTTGTGTTTAAAAAAAAAACGTCTGCCCTGACTTATCATCCTAGGAGCTGCCATTTTGTTGAAATTGTGAAAGATGCTACCAAATGTCCATAACCAGGTAGTAGTTACAAAAACCAAAATAATATTTGTCTTCTGAAAGGAACTGATTAAATATAAGTTGAATAAAAGTTGTTGAAAAGGGTGTTTTATTGTGTAATTTTAATGCAAGGTATATGTAGTTTTGTCTGATAAGAGAACTTTTTTCACAGCTGTATCACAGAGATTCTTTACAGAAAATTTGGCCATCAACTGATAACTCACCTGATCAGGACACTGTCGACTTGATCTTAGCTGACAGACTACAGGTTAGCCTAGTCGTTACCATTGTTGATAGTGATTAAGCCAAGGAATAAATGTATATATATGCTGTTCTTCATTATTGTGTTAGAAAGAAACAAAATGATGATGAATAAATTTGTCTCCTTTCTATGGAACTGTTAGTCATACAGATCAATAAGGTTAACCTATCAGTCCTACCCCACCTGTTCTGTTTTCTTGTATAGCTTTGGCTGTGGCATTGCGAGTCAGTGATTTGCATTTTGGATCAGTGTGTCACATACCGCACTTAGAGAACCACTGTGTTGTGATAATCCAGTCTTGTAATAGTAAAATACTATTGAAATAAGTTATTGTATTAAAATATCAAAGCTTTGATAATCCTGCTTGTAGAATTGTGTATTTGGTGGTATTAAATGTCAAAGTGTGGTGAAGGCTCAGGTTTTAGGTAACTTTTTACCTTTACAGAACTTGGAGTTTGGACAGTATAATCAGAACCAAAGCCAGAGAACAGGGAGAAACTTCCAAAGTCATGCTAATCATTCTGAAGATAGCACAGATTCCTTAGCAAGTCTCTGTAGTGACTATTCATTTAATAGCGGGTGCAGTGGAAGAAATGTATGAACATTCATTTAGCTTATGAAATTATAAGATGTATCACAATATAAAATATTTTACTAATTGTTATTCTTCCTATAAGGTTATTTGTAGCACTTTAAGAGCTTATGTGCAATATAAATTAAGAAGAGGGTACTTATTTAGATTTATTTTATTTAACTTATGTGCTACAGTTTTCTCATATGTTGGATGCTTAAGATATAGGAAAGTACAGTTCAGCTAATAAATCACTGATTGTTTTAGACAGTGGAGCTTATGGTATGTAAATCAATCTCCATTTAAAATGCTCATTATGAAACATACATTCGTTTTTTATACTAAATTGTGTAAAATCCTTTTTTATTTATTTATTATCATTATTAGGAATGTTTAATGCCAATGAGGTCACACCACCATGTAGGGTTAAAATACACGTTTCTCTGCATGCAAATAATTGTACCAAATTACTCACTTTCTTTGACTGTCTTTGCTTTTACAGGTTCTTTCATATCCAGGACTCCCAAAAATGAGCTCACCTCCTCAGTGGTCTCGAGATTCTCTAACTACATTAGGATACAGTGTCAAACCTCAGGTCTCAAGCACAGGTGTTCTAGCAAGATCACTACTAACAAGTACTCCACAAGGATGTCATAGAACAAGTATGACGAAATGCTGGTCTGACCTCGTTCCACGACCATCTGATCAAGACTGTTACAGCAGAGATGAAGTTTGTAATTATGCTCTTCAGGCAGAGCAGTTGGAATTGAGAGAAAGCCACAAACTTCATAAGTCCTATGGTAATAGAAACATGCTAGTTGATAAAGTATGTGGAAGATTAAAGAGTGATGTAGCAAGATCAAGTTCTTTATTGGATAGTGAAATCCACCAAGCTGAGTATAATCTAAGCAGTCAGAGCCAATCTGTTGATCTTGGGAGTCTTGACACCATTGAGACTCCCAGTGAACATATATTAACCTTAGAAAGCCTTCCATACCTTTCTTCATCCCAGAGGTTATTAATATCAAAGGAGTGCAATTTTCCGAACTTTCACAAACATATCAAGCTGTACAAACAACTGCTGCAGGAAATGCAGATGTTTATCACAAATCATCAACAAATAGGCATTCTTCTTGTCTTCCACAACAGCTTCAGCATAATTACTTTGCATTACCATCTAGCAACCAAGTTTCATCACATAGTGATGCATGTAAATCAGAACCTAGCATTCAAAGACCCACCACTCTAAATGTTGTCCCTCATGTTCAGTGTGAAACCTCTCATAGCTTTAGTTTCCCTGCATTAGAACAAAAATTTCATGACACCTGTGTAAATGTTTATGAAGAAGTAGATCCACCTTCTTTTTCAACTGATTCTAAAAGTGTATCAAGGATTTCTACAGATGCAAATTCCATGGCTTCACCTAGCAGAAAAAGCCTTGAAAACTGGTACACATCTGAATCTAGTCCAAAGATGAATTCTTTAGGTGAAGAATGCACCAACACTGTAATTCGGAGAAGTCAGGTAGGACATGGAACATCGGAGGACATTGAGTACTGTACCATGCCTAAAGAGTCACAAAACATCAGTTTTTCAGAAGTGAAAACGGAAGTTCAGCCTGAACCCATTCCTGTTTCTTCACCCCATAAGTCCATGAAAGAATGCTCAGAGGCTGCCAGAACAATGATTCAGCATCCAGAGACAAATTATTCAAAAGAAATGCAGCAATCAAACATAACGATCCATTCATCTGAAAGGCAAGATTCTATATCTTCCAGAACTTGTACTGCAAATACAAGTCTTGTACCAGTGGAACGTAGTGGAAAAGATGAAGGGTATTCCACAATGTCTAGTGATGTACAGACAGAAGTAAACATGGCCAGTAATTCTGTTGAAAATAACCAAGACCATACAATAGACACAGATCCAGCTCCTCCAAAATACATAATTAATGCCGTGGATGTGGATTCTGCAATGGTATCATCATCTGACAGTGGTTTGGGGTTACTCCAAGGCCCACAGAGTCAGAAGCAATTGTCAGAGAACCATGAAGATGGATGTGTGGGTTTTGAACGAGAATTAGACAGCTCACTGATTAGGAGTGAAAGATTTGTCTCCTCTGCAGGTAAAAAGCAAGTAACTAGAGTTTCTCCTACCTCACCTAAAAATTATGACAAAGACAGGATACATTTTGACAGTGGCCTAGGAGACTCACCCCCTGTTCTTCGGTTGTCATCGTTCTCTGAGTCAGAAAAGAAGAGTTCACTACAATCTAATCAATCAAGCTTAGATTCCAGCTATGATAAAATTATTAATCTGCTTACTCCTCAGGGATTCAAGGCTGGACGAAGTGATATGAGGCGAGTAACATATCCAGCCATTAAGTTACCCACATCTTGCCAAATTGAAACTGCAGAAAAATCTACTTCAATTGATCTTCTGTGTTTAGGGCTAGATTTTCATAGTGACAGTAGTCTCTCTCTATCTTCTGTTGGAAGTGGTGGTCGACTGAAAGTATTAAAGGGACAGAAAGACAACCACCAAGTATGGAGAGGATGTCATAAATTTTCTTGTTCAGAATCTTCTATTGGTATGAAAAACAAGAATAGGAACCTAATGGACCCGACTAGTATTTCTAGTGTAGAAGCTGATTATATCCAAAAGACATTTGGTGAAGATAGTACATATCAAAACATTCATTGTGGGTCTGCTCTGATGTGCCCATACCCTAGTACATATAAAAACCATATTTATCACAGTCGTTGCCAAAGCTGTTTAGAGTGGCCAGTAGATCCGTTAGCAATAAACTCTTCAAACATAAGAAAATTTATATCAGATTCCTGTCTCTACATCAAAGAACATGCAGGGTATCTTTTTCAAGATCTTATGAAATTAGATCACCCATTAGAGCATCACTCATCAGCTCAGAACCTTACTTACCCTCCTCCAGTTTCTTCCTCGGGTATCATACCAGGTTTACGACGAACCCATTGTAGAGTTCTGGTGGACCAAAGACAAAGTAACACAAAATTTAAACATCCGATTTCTCCAAAAACAGTAAGTGGAAATTCTGTTTTCATTGGTAGGGTAACGTGGTGCATGTTTGATCAGCTTTATAAAATGTAAAACTTTTCTGTGGATCTTTCATATTGTTGTATTGTGGTGTATAGGATTTTACTGAACAAGTATCTGCCATTTCTGACATCATACAAAACATATAGCATGCTGTTGTGTTGTCGTTTATATAGTTTATAAAACTTGTTTTAACCCTTTTGAGACGGGTCACAGGTGAAAGGCCATGTCATCTCGTTTGTTGACTCGCATTCAAAATTTTATTGAACTACTATTTCATAAATTTATTTCAGTAAGTTTCGTATCAAACTGTAGATTATAATTCAAATTTTAGAACTATAAATTACTCAATTTCTTAATTTAAAAGTAAATATTAAAAACAAACAAAGATAAACATCAATTTTTGTGTGTCACGTGGTATGTTGAATGCAGCACTGGTTCAAATTAGATGTTTTGTGAAGTCAATATACTAAGTGTACAGTTTTGTAAGAAATAGAAACTAAAATTGTC
>NW_013665685.1:621320-624752 GCF_000517525.1 Limulus polyphemus
AATTCTTTGCTTTACTTCTTTAGTTACCATTCTATGTTTTCAGAAAAATAAGTTTAATATTCTTATTTCAAAATAGCAATAATTTATATACAGATATAATGTATAATAATTGAAATGTGACTGTATTTTACAAAATACTAGTCTACTAAAACACAGCCAAGAAAAGTTACTTTGTACATGGATAATCCATGGGAATATAAGAGCATTTTTGTTAGTACACATAATTTTAACAAAAATTAAACCCGTATGTTTTTAATTGGAAAAAATTTTTATGGTGGTTTATAAGGAATGCATTTAAAGGTTCAATAGCAGTGTTTTTTTAAGCTTGCCTATTCAATAAATGGAGACATATATTGAATAGGCAAAGCTTGTGTGAAAACTCTGTTCATTATATCTCTTTTGTTTTTTTAACAGCTACTATTATGGAACTCTATTAATTATTTATTATATTAACATATTAATATTTTTTAATGTCTTTAGTACGCATGGTATGGTTCTGTGGTTGAGCTCTGGATTTCAGAGCTGGTGATTTGGGTTAAAATACTTGCAATACCATAAAATATTTACCTCACTTTAGGCCATGGATACATTATAAAGAGTAACATTCAATTTCTTATCATAGATGGTAGGGTGTTGGTGACTGGCTGTCTTCCTTCTGGTCAATAGTTCAAAATTGGAGACAGTAGCAGATAGCCGTAGTAGCTTTGCCATAAATACAAAATACAGATACAACTTCTTTAGTAGCCGCTGTTAAACATATTATTGAATGAACTGTTTCTAATCACTTCATAGATTTTCAATGTTGAAAAGCATTTATACTACAAAAAAAATTATACAATAGTTTGTCTTATTTTAAACTAGTGAATCTAATATTACAGGAAATAGAACACTTAGTTTGATACTTGTAAAGATTTCTCTGAAACAGGTAAAGAGTATCTACTGTACATTTATTTTTATTTTTTTTGTAATACTATCTGATTTAAAATGAATTTGTGGTTAGAAATGACAACTAAGAAAAGTTGGAATCTAAGATTAGTTTCTAGATTTGTTGAGTGATATAACATGTTCATGTTCTATCAAAACTTAATGGTTACAAGCTTACTCTCAAGAAACACTTTTCACTTTTTTTTAGAGTAACTTTGACGTATTAGTGATTCTTTCCTTATAGGATAGTCAACAAAGGAAAAAGCATGAACAGGATCCTCCACACAGTGTATCTCTCAGTTCCATCCAGTCATCAGCCTCTGGACATTCCAGCAGTGAAGAATATGAGGAATGTGATTTACCTAATCTGAAGTACTCAAGGGTGAGTCAGTATGTAAAAATTATTACTGTAACACGTACACTGTAATAAAAGGTGTTGTTTAGGCAAAATAATATTTTTCTCTCTCTAATTTTCACCTAAGTTTTTCCTCCTGGAATCTGAGGTTTAGAGTTAGTTATGAGTTGTAGCTGTCTGACCAAATTTGAGATCATTCAGTTTTATAAAATATAAGTGTTTTAATCTGGTTTGGATCATTATAAACGATATGGTAAATTTCAACAAAATGTAAAATTGTCTTTTTTTTTTTTCTGAAAAATATTGTTAAAGAAATTGAGTCACACTTTCAGTGTTCTTGTAATGACATCCAGGAAGGAATGTAAAATATAATGTGAAAGGAATGTTTTTATGGTTATGCAGTAGACTTTTTTTTTAATTGAAATGTACATTTGTGATTGATGAAACATCGGTTATCATTGAAAATTTACAAATAGATGCTTCATAAGTAATTTTCAAGACTTACTACATATCAATTTTTAAACTTGCAAAACATTTCATATACCATATTTTTACCAGTGCAACAAAGATACAAGATAAATTACTATACTTTGCTTACTAATGGATGTAAAAATCATAAATAAGAAAATAATTTTGTGGACTGAATTTGAGATTTTAAGATGTGGTACACTGTAGTTACAGTATTTAATCTGTATCAAAAGTGTAATGGCATATCCCTTGGGTTTTAATGCAAAATTTAAAAACACATTCCTTTTGGAATAGGTTTTTAGTTTGTATTATGTAGAACATAAATTTTCCAATTATTTTAAAGTAAGTTCAGTGGATTAGAAGAGATTTTATGTATTTATTTTATTTTTTTTTGCAAAGTTGAATATTCTTGTTACATGTTTGAGAAGTTTTCCTTCAAAAATTTAATAAAAAAATTAACTGAATTATTGTACTTACGTTGACATAGTAAGTTTGTCTCATATTTTTCTCCAAGGATTATTACTTGAGTAGTGAGAGTGAAGATGAGTATAATTTGCTGGAACATCAGAGTTTTGTTCAACAGTGGCTCCAAGAAGATAACTCTCAGCTACAAGAATCAATCAAGGTACTTTTTGTGTGTTGAAAACTGAAATTATGTTTAATGAGAAAAAAAAAATATCATTTCATTTAAAAAAAGTGCCTAAAATTCCAAATAAGAAAAACTATTTTAATTGACCAGTATTACACTTGTAAGCATTTATCCAGGATCTTTCTACACATAAGAGAATAATAGAAAGCCAGCCATCTTAAAAGTAAGGATTCATAAATTTACAAGATTAATGTGAAGTGAAATATTGACACAGTTGTTCAAAAAGCCCAATGCTTTTCAATAAGTGTCACATAGTAAATATTTGTGTACTTATTAAATAAGTTAATTTGTCTAGTATGCATTAAATATATCCATTTATATCTATTTGTCATTTCCATTAAAAAAGAAAAAGAAAACAAGAATAATAAATAGGATATATGGAGGGAGAAAGAAAAAAAAGTTAAAAAATGTCAATTAAATAACAGTGACACATTTAACTAAATATGACAAAGAGCATAATTTTGGTTTAGAAGAAAATATAGCATGAGAATAGTCAGTACTACAAGTATGTGTGTGTGTGTGTGTGTGTGTGTGTGTGTGTGTTTATTGTAGCAACTAGCATATAGCCCATCAAAAATGACAGGGCAAGTACTACCACCCCCACTCCATAGTATACCCTAACTTAAGATTTCATAGTCAACTGAAATAAATAAATTTTGCGGAATCAGGCTTGAACAACAAAAACAGTAGAAAAATGCAGTCGAGACAGTCAAACATAGGTAAATTCCTTTGTGAGCCAATCAAAATTAAGATCATTCGTGAAATGAATTTGTGGCATGTTCACAGAATAATTATTGGTTAAAAATGAGTTAGATTAACAACTTCTAATATATGGAAAACCTAGTGCATTTTGGTAACACTGCATTCCAACAATGGCTTTTATGTTATGTTGCTTAGCAACAATAGTATAACCTACTATTGTTGTTAGTCTGTGTATTGACAGTATAAAATGAAATGTATAAACAAAACTGGAAAAATATTTGTTGATTTCTTAATTTAGTCTCCATTGAGTAAAGATTTTTTTTATTATTATTAT
>NW_013665685.1:625588-632972 GCF_000517525.1 Limulus polyphemus
AGGTTACGTACAGCATCACACACACACACACACACACACACACACACACACACACACACACACCCTCATGGCTCCCTTGCACCCCCATCACTAAGATCATAATTGAACTATTCTATCTGGATAAATGCATTTTGGTTTTTATAACTCCTATTTCGTGAAATCAAGCATGACGTGACATGACTCATACTGGTTTTTATATAGGCCAGATATAAAATGAGAATCTATATAAATATAATAGTACTGTCTGTTGTATTTCCATGTAACTACTTTTCATGCTGTGGATGGATCTTCACCAAAATTGGTATGGAGGTTCATTAGGTCCATGCGGGGGTACATAAAAATTTTCAGTTTTGTGGTTTTTATGGGTGTTTTTTAGTTTTTTACCACTACTTCTCCCTCTGTTGATGGATATTCACCAAATGTGGCATGAAGGTTTGTTAGGTTCATGTGGAGCTACATGCAAGTTTGCAGTTACACATTTTGTATTTTGCATCTTTTATGGGTGTTTTTTACAATTTTATATAAGTGAAGCAACTTTTCTTGTCCTAAGATAACCTTTCATTCATCAGGATATTACATAACTTCTGTCCAGGGAAAGGGTACTCCAGCTAGTAGTCAATAGTGTAACAAATATATATATTTATTGTAGTATTGAATATTTGTGTGTTAATTATTTGAGAAGTAGTTGAAAAAAAAGCATTGTTGCGAAACATTTTTGTGAGAAACATTGTCTTTCTCCACCTATGCAAATCAAACAGAGCAATTAACTTTCTGTACAGGAAATATAAAGAAGTGCTACTGATTAGAGCCAAGAAACCATTTGCGAGTATTAGTTACAGCCAGCTCCTGTAACATGCTACTCAACAGTTTTTTAACTGAAATTGTAACTTGTTACACACAAGACTTAAATGAGTCAGCATTATTCATTCACAGTTTTGAAATAGTTTTATATGAGGATATGAATGAACAAATACAGAGATAGATTTGGAAATATTTCTAGTATCCAGAGTGCTTGTATTATTGTGTATACATGAGTATTACGTTGTCAACTGTTCTTATGTTTCTATATTCATTATAAAAAAAAGTTGTGTATACCTTTTTTATCTTACGACCACATGTGTATGTTATGTGATATTTGTCAAAGAGTAAAATAATCATGTCAGTATGTTACGCAATATCATTGTTGCACCCTCTTGCATTCTTATTTGGAAAATGGTTTCTGCTTTCTGATATTATTTTATGTGTAGAACAATACCTCGTAGCCAGAATGTTGGGTTGAATAATATATTTGGGTTTTATTTGTGTTTAATTGAAATGTAAGTTTAATATTCCCGTGGGTATTCAGAATAAAAAATGCTTTGACCGTTCTGTGTTTTTTCGGGACATAAAAATAATGTGGGTATTGTTCTTTATATGTTAACAAAATAAAAGTTGCAGCTTCTGATGATTTATTTGAAGTAAGAAGTGCTATAAAAATAAGAATTTGTGTTTCAGAATGCAATGTTCTGATTTTCACTATTCATCAGAACTTATAGAAAATGTTTGCTTTAAAATTTATAATTGTTTCAAAATTTTAAAGAATTTTCTTTACAAAAATAAATTGTTATATATATGTATGTACTTCTTACCATAAAGTCTGTTGACTGTACATTTTGGTTATTTGAAATCGGCGTGAGATTGAATAGTTGAAGCTTGCACTTGGACAACTGAACCATAATACCCATATTTTCTCCTTTTCATTTCACTGACTAATGTAAACTAAATTATGGTATGTTAAAATAAATATTGGTTTTGAAAATTTCCAGAACTTGTATTCATATGATGAAGAAGAAATTGGCAACTGGACTTTCCAGTTATCCATTGAAGATGTCAGCCAACCTGCCTGTGATAGTTGGGATCTAACACTTCCTGTCCAGGAACATTTTAACAAGATTCATCTAGGAAGAATTCAGGAAGAATCATCAGTGGCAGAAGATGTGTACCAAGAGGAATTGTGGAATAACACACTATGGACAGATAGTATTGGTCAGCAAGAACTACCTCACATATTAGTTGCAACAAATAATGATTCCAATCCCAAACTGACTGACATTCCAACTTGTGAAAAAAATTATAAAGATATGATTGACTCTCCTTACAATGACGAATTTAATAAATCTTGCCACTCAAGCATGTCAACCAGCTTCAAGGCAAATTCTGTAGTATTACTTGATGAGCGAATTAATAAGAAAATGGTTTATCCCAAGTTTTTTAAAAGTGTGTCACTTCCAAATCTAAAAGTTACTTGGAATATCACAGGTGAATATGAGAATCACCAAGAGCACAGAATGAACAAATCAACTGAGTCTGATGTTAATGAAAAAATGCAAAATAAGGAACCTAGTAGTGGTGTAAATGAAGAGGAGAATTGTGATGATGAAGTTATCCCAACTGACACATCTGAATTCAATAGGGACTTTTACAGACTGTGTCCTCTAGGTTCCAATAAAAGTTTGAATGATTCCCCAAAAACTTTACCAAAGTCTAAACCAGCGAGCCCCATAGAACATGTAAGCCATACTATAATGCCCTTATTACAAAAATCTTATTCTAAGGATCTGGATAGTTCTCCTGAAGACTTATCGAAATATAAAGAAGAGGACAGTCTGAAACAAAAAGAAAGCTCTACAGAAAGTTTATCGACGTTAAAAGAGCAGTGCTCTAAAAATTATGTTAATTCTGTAAAGAGTTCACCAAATTCTGAAACAGTAAATATGTTAGAAGAGAAAGGGAGTTCTTCAATAAATCTGTTATCCTTAGAAAAGCATATCATACAAGGCCATGGAGATTCTTCAAATCCTGAGCAAGGAGGTGGTTTTATAGAAGATTTGTCAGTAAGAAAACAAGAGCTCACAAGCCTATCTGATGAGTATCCAGAGGCTATTCTACAAGGTGAATCGGTGAATGTTTCTCAGCAGGTAAACATCTCTTTAGAAATGTTAGCACAAAAACAGTTTGCTACTAATTTGAATGACTCTCCAAATAATATTTCAGACTCTGAACCATTTAAATATATAGAACAAAATGATTTGGATACACACCAAAACACAGGTATAGATGTTTCATATAGTTGTGTTTCAGAAAGAGAACTTCAAGCTCCAGGTGAACAACAATATGCCTCAAATCCTTGTGAAATAACGTCAAATTCATCAGTTCTCAAAGAAGTTCCACATCAGGATGTTGAATCTGAGTTGCATAACAGTAAAAGTACAATTTTACAACAGGTGAAAGACAAAGTTTACAGGAAAGAAAGTTCTAGAAAACAAACTCCTTCTAAAGTGCAAGACAAGAAAATAGCTCAAAATATTTCTGTGGAAGTAAAGGATCCAAAAGAATTTCTTAATGTAAAAGGAATTCCTGCACAAGATCTGTGTGTGGTTTCAAAACAAAGTCATAAAATTCCCTCCAAAAAATCCAGAGGCAAAGCTGTTTTCAGAAATTCAGACTTCCAAAGCCCCATCCATTTTCATGAAAAAGAAAAATTAAACACACATGATAAAAGTAAGATTCCAATTATAACAAAGAGCCCAACTCATCGTAGAAGTCACAGCAGTATTAATTCAGTTAACTTCATTATCTCTTCTGATAAGCAGAACATTGATAAAAGACAACAAGTAGTGAAAGACAAAGATTGCAATATCAAATATCCACAGTTTCAACATCAAGTAGCACAACAAGTTGGACAATCTCACTCCAGATTAAATGGTAGTGGAAGAAAAAATGGCAGTCCAGGAACTAGAAGGAACTCTCAAAAATATGGTTTTAGAAGAGAGTTTGAAAGTGAAGGAAAAGATATTAAGGTTTTTTTGAAAGAGAAACCAAAATGGGAAAATAAAAGTAGAGAAGATGTACATATTAAACAAAAATATAGTAATCAGCCTTTGGAAAAAGATAGTTTTCCAAAGAAAGAAAAAGGAAAATATAATTTTAAAGACTTGCTAATGCCTAAAGAAAACGTAACATTTAACTTTGAAAATGTTCCAGATTTATCTGTGGCGGATAAAATTCAGCACTTAAATTCTCTTCTTGCTGAGAGTGAGAAAGAAAGAACATCTTTAATTCTTTCTTTAAAACAATCAGAAATACATAGGCCAGAATTAGTCCAAGAACACCCAAGTACAGAATCTGCTTTAGAAATGGCATTTCATGCTTGTAGACAAGAAACAGAAGAAGCCCAAGGATGTTGTGATAAAGAAGGTTGTGGAACATCTTGGATTCATGTAGAAGCTGATGTTGACCTCAGTGATCCCAAGGTAGAAAAAACATAAGATATATTATGTAACTTTTTTTTAAAACATTTTTTAAATAATAATGTATTAAGTTGTTTCTGATCCAAAGAATGGCAGTTAAAATTACTATCTAATTTTAGATTAAGGTATTGTTAACTAATGTACTAGTATGCAATACAAACATAATACTAATACCAGAAAGTATTTAACTGAGTTTGTGAATTGTTTTTTTGTACTAATAGGATTTCAGGTTATTTATATTCTCGTCACTACATTCTTTTCTGTGTGAGTAAAATATATTGAGGATTAACAAGTTACTAGCATATGTTTTGGAATATAACAACTAGTTTATAGCTTACAAATTATTAGTCAAATAGATATTTTCTGACTACTGGATCCATTGATGCAAACATCATCTCTAGTTTTGGAGTGTTTGTCAAACATAATAGTAAGCATGACCACCCCAAGCAGCCATAGCAACCCTGCTATATATTTTCTCTGAGAAGCAGGCTTGCACACATTGTATGCTGAAGGACTTGGTCAAGACCCAAAAATTTTACTATAGTCCTTCTTAAATTTAAGTAAATTACCAGAACATAAGTTCATATACACACACACACACACACAAAGTATATCTGATGTCAGCATTCCTTTCACTGAGATGATTATTATAGAAAAACTGTTATGCAGTACTATGTGGCTGTATGTTTGCTGGGGACTTGAATAAAATAATATTTAGTTTAGTTACCCCTTGAGTAGGTTTTCAGAAGGTTTGGAGTCTGTACTCCGAAGATTTATGGATATTCTACTATTCTGTTGTAAAGCTTATCCTAAGTGAGTTCTACAGAAAATACTGGCCAGTCTATTCTTGCAATATTTTCCTCTTCAAGATAGGCATTGAAGAAAGCCTTATAGTAGTTGCAGTAATCTTACATCTGTAATGCACATCATTTGAAAAACCATTCCTAATGATTCACGGACCATTTTGCCCATCAGAGCAGGTGTCTCTGATAATAGCCACGAAAAACATCTAGATAGTTTCTGGAGGAATGGAGAAACATTTACAAAGGATTAACAAGGCATCCAGCAGCATTATAAAGGTAGTCACTCTGTTGGGCATTGTCACTATTAAAACGAATATAAACATTTTGAGAACTCTTCAATTTCTTTTTTATATTCCAAAACTGCAATTTTGCTGCTGATACTCCCGGACAAGGAGGTGTGACCTGTATAAATGTATGCAGTTGACTTAATTACCCAGGGGTAATGGAGGGGAAGGAAGAGCATGGATAAGACAAAAGCACAGATAATACAAAACACACACACGTATACACAGAAAGTTTACGTATAAATATATCTTTCTAAGGAAAACTAAAGTTGAATAACAAATTTTTACATGATACATATGAAAAAGGTTTATATAATATACGTGATAGGCTTTGCTAAAATTATTTAAAATAATATTGTCTTCTGTTTTTTAAAATTGCAGAATGCAGTTTCAATAGTTTCACTGTTAAACCTTGTTCACTCTTTTTCAATAATCTGAGGTTTTCATTGCATTGTCAGTACAATTCAATTATATTTTGGCATTTTGTTCTTAATGGTTAATAAACATGACACCAACACTAAAAAAAAACAATAAAAATAATAAAACAAAAGGATTAAATGAATGGCTAACAAAAATTAATAGAAACTATAGCAAAAGTAGTTCAAAGCTACACTGATATATAACAGCTTGTGGGATTCCCTGGATTGTTGCACAGTTAAATAATAAACTAGATAATCTGCCTACAAATAATCGATAGTGAAGTATTTGTGTCATCTATACTTTTACATAGCATGTTATTTCTGCCTTTCACAAATTAATATAAAATTATTAGTTTAACTAGCACAATTATTTATGGAACATAATTCTTTCAGTTGATTGAATTGGTGTGTTTATAAAGGACAGAAAGTAATCCAAGTTTGGTTATAATTTATATTTTCTGTCACAATTTTAATCATAATTTATACTCTGAACAAAAATATTTGGACATTGTGTTTTCTGTAACATTAAAAGGAATTAGAAGTTACAAATAGATGAGAGAAAATACAAAGATTGGTTTAAAAAAAGTTTAAGACTTTTAGGCAACAATGGGTCTTAGAGCATCATTAATAGAGCTTAATAACAAAGCAGCTAGTTGTTGAAAGGTTTCAACACTGAGATATCTTACCAGGACCTTTTTTTTTTACAATTGAAACAATACACTTAGGTTTTACTCTTTCTTGTGCATATGTTTGATAAGAAAAAAAGATATATATATATTGACTCAACTAACTAGATCATCTTTCATCATTGAATCTGAGTCCACAGTTTGTGGTCATTATACCACTTCATACTCAGTTGTGCATTTCTGTAAAAATGCTGAATAATTTGTATATATCATTCTACCATCATATCTGATTAAGCTTATCTCTGAACTGATTGTAGGTATCTACCATTAAACTCTAAGCATATTTTGCTTGTTGTAATCTTTTGTTTTGCAAAGTGGCTTAATGTACATTGTTGGCATTTGCACCTACCTTACAATCCTTATAGTCCATGCTGACAACAATGTTTCTGACACATCAGTATGTTTTCTCTTTTTAATGGTCCTCTATTAGTATACTTATTTCAAATTCTATTCAATCCTTCCTTGTTTGCAACTGAAGCATAAAAGTATGGCTAGACCTTGTATACTCAAACTCTTATTAAACACCTGAAAATGAGATTGCAATATAATTTGCACATTAAATGTGCAGGCTCTTACACTTCAGGAAAGAATTTATGTACCATTTGGAACTAGACAATGTTAATTTTTATCTGTCCAATTCCTGTTGGGTTTTTTCGCACACTTTTTAAGACTGAACATCATATATTATTAGATCTCCAGTGTAATTGAATTGAGCTTATCCTAACAGTAAGCTTTCATCATACAGTTCTTTTATAATCAGAGATGAAAGTGTCCCTTTCCTAAAAATAATAGAAGCCAAGTAAGGGGGGTCCGGCACCCAAAATCCTGCATTTTAGTACTTAAAATTCACTTAAACAAGTTACCCCATTTTTCTTACATCAATGATTATCAAAATACATGCAA
>NW_013665685.1:633936-646224 GCF_000517525.1 Limulus polyphemus
AAACCAGAGGTTTTCAGGATTTTTTAGAAATATCCGGATTTCCGGAAGATTTTCATTATTATATAATGCAAAATATGTTTTACATTTGCATGTGTTTATGAAGAATGATCTGATATTAAAATCTGAAATGTGTCAGTGAAAACTTTTTTCCAGGTTATAACGGAATCTTATGTTGTCTCATACATGTATCTGTAGAGAGAGACACCAAAGTCAGTGATAATATTTAACTTCTAAGTTGTTAACATGAATACAGGCAAGAGCCAAGCTGTTAGATTCAATGATGGCTAGCAGCAGCAGCAGCAGCAACAGTGAGGAAGATGATGATGGTGATGAAGTACAGGAACATCAACACAATCAACGGCTTCATGCTCTACACAGATTCCGTAGGCAGAAGAAGCGAGGTCTGTTTGACTTATTGCATGTACTTTCACATTAACTGTCTTCTTGTTTGATTATGTCTTGTATATGCCTCATTTTCAGATTACAGAAAGCATTGGTCACAAATGTCGTGTACTGCTGAAATCAGAAAATTGAATTCAGGGTGATAGTGTTAAGTTTTTTTTTCTTTTGTGTTATAAACACGAGGGTTTTATGAGAATATACAAATAATATTTACATAATTTCAAATAATAGATATGATAAAATTATTCCATGCTATCCATAGGAATTATTTTAAAAAATTGATTTATTAAACAAAAGATATCACTAAGTAAGAATTATTTGAACTGTTTCAATATTAAAGTTCATTGATATAATCAACAGATCTCATATTTGAATTCATTTTCCTGAAATGATATAGTATTCACAGTGTTAAATGTTTTCTTGCAAATTATGTCAGGTATGGTAAGGCAAGACAAAAACTGTCATTCAAAATTAGTGCAATTTTCATTAATATAAGTTCTGTAGTGTACATTTTCAATTAAAAAAATCTGTTTGTACTTAGATGTTTCTTTTTTACTGTAATGATTAATTATAGAATTAAGATGTATGATTATCAAACTGCTTGTAACAGGTTAGAGTATGAATTAGTACAACAAATTAAAAGCTCAAGTTTTATAGTGTTGTAAGAGATTTTAGGTCTGGTTTTAATAGTATAAGTTTAATTTGTTTAACAAATATGAGTCTAGTTTATCCATTACTATTGTATTCTATTATTTCTAAAGTCAAGAAACATTTTAAATAATATTTTTGCCCTAAACTAAATTAATTTAGTGTATAAATTTTCGATTTTTTATTAAATGAAACTTGCTAGAATAGGTCATATTTAGATATGTCTTGGTAAAGGAATTATAATAATAATGTGTTACTCAAAATCCTATTTAATTTTTACAGCCTCCAACCGAGATGGAGTAATTGGTTTTATGCCCAAAATACGGACATCTATCATTAACTCTCACAATTTTTTCTACCGGTTTGGAGAGAAGGAGAGAGAAGCTGTTGCTTGTTTTGACTTTTTGGATGAGTTTTCCACCTCTCCTAGTGAAGTAGGATCTTCTGAAGTTTTAAATGAAGAAAAACGATCAATAACTCCTGTTATTGAAAACAATAACGTCATTTTGCCACAGGAGTCCATAGAAACGTCCAATATTCTACATCCTTTTGATGTATCTGTGTCCAGTTTTGCTCCTCTTGACCATTTGAATCTAGAAAGTGCTTTGACATGTGCTAACAGGAGACTGACTGAGAGTTGTCTGTCATCCATGACTCTGCTCTCCCAAGATGGAGAATCAGTAGACCACATTTCTTTCAGTGACTCTTGTGCAGAAAGTTATTCCTCATCAACTCACAGTCTGAATCGCATGTCATGAACTGGCTCCACATCTTCCTTCAGCATGAAGATGCTTCTCACTTTTATTTTGATGTGCAGATTAAATTAGGTGTTGTGAAAAACATGTGTTAATATATTCATGGCTTTTTTGGAGAACACATCATTCAAAAGAGTTAATTGTATCAAGTACAAAATAGACCAAATATTCAAGTGCTCTGTTATTCTTTCAATGAGTAATGAATTTTTATAAGAGCATTGCTTTTTGGTATTGTTTGGAAATTATTTATGGGTATTTAATTTACTTGTTTAAGTATTTGGGCATACACAGTCTGATTATTTATATTGAAATGTATCTGTAAGAGAGCATTCATAACTAAATAAAACATGTTACTAAGTATTAAACCACTAGATGTACATGTTAATGTTTGTTCTTCTGTGATGATTGTTTTATAGTAGTTGGTCTGAGTACTGTTAAAGCATAAAAACTAACTTTTTTTTTATTGGTTAGAAGTTAAATATCCTAAGACAATTTCAGACTAAACATATGTGAAAATTCCAGTTATTTTCTGTATGAATTTTGATATTGAAGTTTAGGCTAGTTTGCTCTTTGAAGGATGTGAAGTTATGTGTATATGAGTCAGAAACAGGCAATAAATGGACTTTGTATAGATTACCTTATCTGAAATTTTAGCATATCAAATAAAGATCTTCATACAAGAAATTATTTTTCTGCTTAAGACAGTATTTTAGGTAATTCATGTGCAGAGCTTAGAATAAAATACAAACGTTAAACCTACACCTGCAAGTCTCTATTTTCTTAAACTAATTTTCCAGTGTTTGAAATGAGTTTTACATTTTATCCAAAATTGCTCGTTTTTGTGTACAAAAACGTTTTCCCAATGTATTTATTAATGCATCCAACCCTCCACTACATTCTTACCTTCACATATCAAATCACTGTTTAACCCTTAATAGAAATGTTCAGTTAGTTTTATCCATTTATATATATAAAATGTCAAACCCTTTAGATAAAGATTCAATCTGCCATTCACTAAAGCTGAGCAGTAGTTTTGAAAAATTGGAAAGTGCATCATGTGATAAGTGCAAGAATATTTTTAAAGAATGTAGCTTCCACTAATATTTCACAAGGAATGCTTCATATACTTCCAATTTCTATATTCTCAACATACTTTGTTTCTGACTCCTTAACTTTCTTTATACGTTGCATACAATAGAAACAAATAATATATTTTATTTATACATGCACCTTGTTAAGTCATAACTCTCATGTAATTTTCCACAACACATTCTATATTCACCGAGTTTTGGTAAAGTTATTATGATCACAAAGATAGCCATACTTAAGAATGGAATTTGTTTTCTCTTCAAATAATTGATGATGAATAGCTTAAGGAGACAATCATCTATGTCAGTCTTGCTAAGTGGACAGTACTTGCACTACCATTCAGCCAATCATCTTAACACGTAGAATGTTATAAATTTATTTACTACTTAGATGGTGACCTTGTAGACTCAATTGTCAATAGAATATTTCTGTGTAGCTTGCACAACATAGTGTAAGTGTTTTTTCTGAAAACTACTTCAAACTTTAAAATGATCCCAAAATAAGCATACTCTATCTTCTAAAAAACAAGATTTAAGTAAAGCTATAAGCCTAGCATAGCATGTTTATGTTCTGAGAATTTAGGACTTTTTTTGTTGTTGTTGTTAACATTACTATAAAATTATTTGTTTCTTATATCCTCCAAAAAAAGAATAGCAGTAAAGCTAGAATTGTAGGTGTGATTGTATATAAATCCTGTCTGGGTTCTTTGCATTTTATGTATATATATAAATATATATGTGAATTTATTGTCATTATAATAAAGGTTTTCTTATAATAAAAACTGTTCCTTAGTGCAATCTTAAGTGTTGATACAAAGATCAACTATTTAAACAAAGATATAAAACCTCAAACACATGAATCTGTTTAATAATAATTTATTTTTGTCAAATAAGTATATTCAAACATATCTATTTCCAAGAGTAAGCCTTCAGTGAACTAACTGGGCTTGAGAGTATGAATTACCTTTTTCACGCACTCACATACATGTAGGGATGTATTTTGGTTTAACACTAGAGTTGGCTGTAAAACTTGGCTAATTTGCTGCAAACAGTTACACATTGTCCTTTTGGTACATGGGAAAGATTATAATAGTATAGACAGAATACAGTGTGTACATGTTGACACTGATCTTAATAACTACAAATCTCCCGATACCTCATGGAATTTTTCTTCTCACTTTAATTGTTGGAATGAATGAGAATAACGTGGATGCCGAGAGAGATGATGCTACTCTATTAAACTCCAAGCAAAACAAACCTTAAAAACAAGATAGTGAATTTTGTACTCTCGTTGTGTTAACAAAAAAATTGTAAAGTGGATGTGTTCACTTTGTTGTGAATGAAGATTAATTAGCTCTTTGTTTAAATTGTGTCCAGTCACTCCTTTCAACTAAATCTGTCAGAAACTCTGAGTTACTTCATAACAATTTTTCTGTTGGTCCTGTTATTTAAAGTTACTACCATTGTCTGAATAGATAATCAATGTAACATTGAGAATACAACATGCATTTATATATCAAATCAACCTCAGCTGTTATTTAACTACTCTACAATCAACTGATGTATTTAATTTTTAACTTCTTTTCTATGAGGTAATACATTTTTTCTTGTTATGTTCACTTTTAGTTGATAAGCCATTTTCAGTCTTGTATTTACAAACAGAATTTTAAAGATATCTTAGTGCGAAAGAATGAAATAAAAGCCAATTAGGTATAGAGATAGATCAGATTAACACAAATTTTGGAACAGAATAAATTCTTATTCCTCATTTTTTTCTACCTTAAAAAAACAAACAAAAACATTCCAAGACAAAAATGAAGACCAAACAAATAAATGTTATAGTTTTTTAATATATATGCATCGATAATCAAGCCTAAAACAGGGGTAGAACACTACAATTTGATGTCTATACACAATGGAGTACATTTCAGAATGTTACAAAAGTGATTCTTGAATACAGTGATGATAAGTTACAAAAACAAAAAATCTGACCAAGGACAAGAAGATACAAAAATTAACAGTTTATAAAATCCAAAAACACAATCACCTATAGACAATAAAATAACAAATCATGAAACAAAAAGTCTGACCAAGGACAATAACATACAATTACTAGTAAAAAACCAAAGTTTATAAAATACTAAAAATTGCTTCAAGATTCAAAGTATCAAATGCACAATCACAGAATATACATCTAACAAGGCACAGTAACATTAGCAGTATTTTTAACTGTGCAAGTCAAGTTCAAACATTCTTCCTATACTCTAAAACCAGAAACTATAATAATAAAATAAAAAGACACATTTCCATTAGATTTACTTTTAAAGCTACAGCGAAAATATTACTTTTCCTTTCTAAACTGATATGAATTAAATTTACAATTATTTAAAAATGAAAAAGGTGTTTGCAAAAAAATTAAATACACCCCAGCAGTTTACCACATGGCAAAGTCAAAGTTTCTTTCTTGTAACTTGACCAGCTAAATTCAAAGCTATCACTTTTACATCTCTCCGTCACTTGAGTCATCAAAGTTATATACTATTCTTGCACGTGAACGAGCAGCATGAGATCTCGGTGGTGGTAGTGGACTGTCCGAATCTGGTATAACAACTTCTTCATCACTGTCAACTCTCTTGGTAGCAGTCTTCTTTTTTGTTACCTTAAATGAACAAGCAGGTACAATGCTTGGAATAACTCAATAGTTGTTAAATGCCAGTGTGTTTGAAAACTTTTAAAGAATGTGCTGCATTCCCCGTAACTTCCTGCTCTTAAAACAGGTCTTCTCCCAACCCAAGATATGTGACTACCTTTGGGAAATAGTTTTTAAGCTTTATATCACATTAGCCTGTAGTTCAATATTAAAAGCTGGACAAAGTCTAACTACTGTATTTATGTTGAAGATAAAAAGGTGCGAAAAAAAAAAGGTTTAGATGTTCAACGTTAAGGGCTGGGACACCCTTCCTCTGGTGATTATAAACTTTAAAAGTTTAAAATCACCAGATCAAGAATGTTCCAATCTGAAACATCTATATCATTTACCATTTTTACCCCCTTTTTTACATTCTTGATTTAATTGTACCACAGCAGTCTTTGTCTAATTTTTCATACTTTAATTAACTACGAATTAAGATTTAGTACATGATTTGAGAAAAAGTATCCAATCAGATATAAAATAGTAATGTTACACGTTTCTGAAAAAAAAGCAAATATAACATTATAAAAACCAAGACATTGATGTCAAACTCCAGATATTATTAACTATCGGGGTGAAGTTATTATACGAATAGTTAAAGACCATCACCCAGTATTGAAAACAAATAAAAAATACATTCCAGTGAATGTTTAGAATTTGGTGGAATGTTTTTATTAATTATGTCATGTTTTTGGTGGAATGTGAGAGGATATAATTATCAATGGTGTTGGTTTAAATACTACACAACACAACAAAAAAGGCCTGGTTTTAAACATTTGATACAACAAAAATGATTTATCACGTCTGCAAGATGTTTTGTGAAGGGTCTAATTTTATGGATGCAGTGACGTGTGTACATATTTCAGGGTATGCCATTTCAGCAATATCCTTCTTCCATATTTCTCCATTAATATAGTTCACCCAATTTTCAAGTTTATTTACAAAATTACAAATATATTGACAATAGTCTTCAGTCTTTTCTCACGTAAAAATTAATTTTGTCTAGCAGATTCCAGGATAATTTGCCATTCTTTTTAATTCAACTACAGCAGACTATTAAATTGTCAAAAAAACAATCCCATAAAAAATTTGTGCATGTTGTTTTGAGCGACTCCTTAGATGTTAATACAACTTAAAAGTAAGCCTGTTCAGCCAAACCTGACACACTTCACAACTTAATTTTAAATAAATAAAAAAACAAAAAAATGTTCTATATATTTTGTGCAGGTCTAGAACTTACATACAAAATTTCAAATAATTTTGTCAAATTTTGTAGGAACAGTTCAAAAGCCAATAAAAAGATACATATTAATGAGAATTACTATAGAAATATCTAGCAATTACATAAATGGAAAAAAATGTTTTTTGTTTTACTGGACAAATATTTGTGTGGTATTTCTAACAGATAAATATGTTCTCAGATGAATCCATTCTTCATGATTTCTATATCAAATACTTGACTAGTCTGCTTCAAATTTCTCTAAGTAACTATATATATATATAAATAAAATTAAGTATTGGTATGACATGACAGCATAAAAATATACCTTTCAAAAGGCGAACAGCAGTGTATTTTGTGCTTCACAAAGGACACTGACAGAGTTGAATTGCTGCAGTTATAAATTTTAATCATGTATGAAATATTTAAGTTATATGAGAAAAGAAGACTATTTTTGTGTGTTGTTTAAAGTCAAAGCTACACACAACAGGCTGTGTGTGCTGTGCCCACCATAGTTATCAAAACCAAGTTTTTAGGGTTTTATGCCCTCAGATTCGCCTCTGAGCTACTGAAGAATGTAAACAAGACATATATTTAACTGTAGCTGAATTTTTCAGCAGGATATGTATTGGTACAGTTGATAGAAAATATTCTTCCCAACATTCTAAAAGAACCTTTTATGTAAACTCAAGTTTTGAAGCTGATATAGTTAACACTGTTCATTAAAAAAAAAAACTCCCTGTGCACATGTTCACTAAAATAAGGACCTGTATAATATTAGCTCATAAAGTACTTTTCTATAACAGGAACCAAGATAAGTTTACAACTAACTTTAAATAATACATACCCTTTTAACTGGCTCAAAATCTTCAGTTCTGGCCTTTTTGTTTTTAGAAGGCCCTGCTGAAACTGACTTGACGTGTTTTGGGTTAAACTCGTCATCGGAATCATCAGATTCTGCCTTTTTGTGTGGCCTTTTCTGGGTAGTGGCTGTCATGTGGAATTTATGATATAAAACCAATACATTAGCAACATTGAGATTTTTAATATGCTATCAGTTAATATCAACCTGTAACATAATACAAATATAAATACAATAGCTTATAAGCTAAATGACAAACTCGCCAAAGATAATAGTTAATATTAATAGCTCTCAAATGATCAGTAACATATTTTATCAAATTTAGGTTCTTTGTGTTACTAGCCTGAAGTATCGATTAAGTACACATTTTATCAAATTTATTGCTTCAACCCCATATTAAAACCAGCATTCTTATAACAATGCCACAAGTTTTAAAGTGTACATCTTCATATATATATGTGAATTTTATGAAAGTATGAAGAAATATTGAAACAGGAGGGCAAGTGTTTGCCTCAGCACACATCAAAATACTGAAGTTACCTTTTTTGTTGATGTTCTTTTTAGCTTTAGTAACAGCTGGTTTTACTTGTAATGAAGAACCTGTATTATCAATGTTTGGTACTTCTTTTTCTGAAGAACCTGGAATCCAACACAAGTTCAACAATTAAATGTACAGAGAAAAAATTTATATTCTTATTAACTTCAAACTTTTTCATACTGTTAGCCAAAGTTTATGGTCTAGACTCAAAATAATAGCAAGGATAATAATATGGATGAATAAATTCTATGAAATACAATTTTTGTTCATAAAATAATTTCCAAGACACAGAATGAAATTAGTAAGATATTGTATAACAGAGCAACATATAAACATTAAGGAGATCCAAGAGATGCACACATGTACAAACCAGTCTTCCTTCTCTTTAATCACAATAAGGATGAGAAAATTATGAAACTTAATACCAATTTCTGTAGCATTAATTTTACTAAACCGTTGCTTAGTAGCTTTATCACACTCACTTCACTGCCAGTATGAACTCACACTATTTTAGTTGAGTCAGTCAGAAAAAAGTATATTTTATTATAATGGGCATTTTTTAAAAAACAATCCAATTGATGAATGGAAAAAAACTTGGAAACAAATGACAGTTTTTAGAAAGACAAACATCAGGTATCTTTACCTTCTGATTCAGCTGGATGTATCTGTATGGTTGGAATGGCATCCTTCACCTCATCCTCACTGTCTGAAATCTGCATCACAGGTGAAGTTTCTGGTAATAAAAAAAAAAGTTCTAACTTTAAGCTGAAATGACTAGGGCAACTTATATTTATCATTTAGTTTTTTGCATCGTTTTGTTCTCAATAACACTGTGCATCACCAGTGAAGTCAACATGTTTTCTCCAACAATAATCTTCAAATATACTTAAATAGTGTGACATAATATAAACACTAGTTCAGAAAGAAATAGCACACGAACTGGTATACACTTGTTGGGCATAAATTTATCTTAATCAACCAGAGAAGACATTTCTCAAAGGCTCTTAATGATAGAGCTGGATCCAAATGTGCTCAATTATCAAGAATAATAAAAGACATTAACCAGAAACAGTGAAAATGTAACTTCAAAGTGTGGGAAATTACATCCTCCTTAGTAGGGAAATGTAAATCATTTGTAATCAAGTATTTGTGATGGAAAACCACAACCATAACTGACTTAATTCTGACTAACAAAGTTGAGAGACTAGAGTGAATGAAGCTAGTCAACACTACCCACTACAGAAAGGACGAGCATGTTCAGTGATGGGTTTCAACCCCACAACCAATAGATTGCAAGCTGACCACCTTAACTATACTATCAGTCTAAATGATTTTGTTTTTCACACAGGCATACATTCTCACCACTAAAGTTGTATTTCAAGTATTATCTACAAGTGTTTAATATTTCAAAAGATTCAACGAGATGCTTATAGAACTACTAGAACAGTGACAAGTTAAAAAAACATGAACACCTGTACCTATGCTAGCCCACCAAAATGGAAATATTGCCCAAATATGTATATTTTTATCATATTTAGAATTCAGTATTTTAAGTTTGATTTATTCATATAAAAGTGACTTATACATCTTGATTTAGTTGGTATTTTTGTCTTAAATATCATTAACATCTAAAAGATTACTATTCAATGACATCTTAAATGAGCATTACATTCAGTTAACTATACAAACTTAACAAGAGTAAATGACACATCAACAAATTCAGATGCTAGTCCTCATACTCAACTAACACAGACTATTCATGCAACCAGTTGTATACTTATCCATAAAGTATTATAAAAACAATACAGATAAATACATATAGAAACTGTAAAGCATGATGTAGAAGTTAACCCATTAACTGCAGCAGGAGCAGCTCAGTTGCCGTTTTCCGAGTTATAGTTATATATGTGTGACTGACAGATATTTCCATCATTCGCAGCTGAGCCATAGAACTTCAATGATGGAAATATCCATCATCCGCAGTTAATGGGTTAAGGCACCTGTACTGAACTGTCATTGTTGTAAAATACTTTATCACATTTGTAAGCCAATTTTCCTTATAACACAGTCTCACACCTTCAAACACATACCCTTCTTTGTAAATTACTTGTGTCTCAGAGTCATAAGCCACAAAATACTTAATCCAACTATGAATAAAGATCCAGCAGATATATATAACACTACTGTTTATGTCATTTAAACTTAACTATCATAATTCTTGAATTAAGAACTTACTTCCGTCATTTTTCTTTTGATGACCTTTCACAGCCTTCTTACTTTTTCTATTGAAAAAAGAAGTAAAAATGGTAGTCATTACAATTATATGTGATATAACAGATAAAATAATCTATAGAGAAAAAGCTGTTGTTAGTACATTACAAAGTCATAGGACATTTTGTACTATCAAAGTCTGTACTATATAACCTGATTTAAACCAGAATCATAACTTTTTAATTTTTTTTATTGTGAATACAGAATCTCAATACGTTTGAATACTGTCAAAACATGCACTGTGTAAGTTGGTTCACAACAAGATGAACTCACTTGGAATTAATATTATTACTCGTAGAAGCTGCATTTTCTTCTTCACTTTCTTCTAGCAGTAACCTCATTGGTTTATGACCCCTCTCAACAGGTTCATCATTAAGGTTAAAACTTTCATCTCCAGAGTTTTCAGGTTCATCCATTTCATTTTCACTGTCAAAATTGTATTTCACTTTGGACGCTAAAATCAAGAATCGATTTTAAAACCCAAGCTTAGATCAGAAATGTAAACGTTACAAAATAAAATTATCAGTTTAAGGCTAAATACTCAATACTTTATATTAACTCTCTTCTTCCTAATATGAAGCCAATTTCACACAAATAAATATCACTTCCTCTTCTGTAAGATATTATGCACATGATAATATGTTGACCAAAAGCATACACAGAACAATACTTTATAGACAACTAATTTCAGTTAGATAAAATCAACATGTACCTGCAATCCTTTTTGATGCTACTTGTTTCGTCTCTGGTACAAAATCAGAAAAATCAGATCCACTGGATATTTCTAACTCAGGTTCAGAACCTGACAATGAATTATTCTTTGTCTGCTTTTTTTGCATTGGAAGGAAGGATAACTTGCTTTGTTTCATCCCACCTGAAAATTAGTTTACTTTTAGAATATTTCTCTCTTTCATTTCACCATCTAAATAATTAACCACAATCAAGTAACAAAACATTACTCACTATCTAAAGACTGTGAACAAAACATTACCCACTATCTAAAGACCGTGAACAAAACATTACCCACTATCTAAAGACCGTAGAACAAACATTACCCACTATCTAAAGACCGTTAACAAAACATTACCCACTATCTAAAGACCGTGAACAAACATTACCCACTATCTAAAGACCGTGAACAAAACATTACCCACTATCTAAAGACCGTGAACAAAACATTACCCACTATCTAAAGACCGTTAACAAAATATTACCCACTATCTAAAGACCGTTAACAAAACATTACCCACTATCTAAATTCTTGGAAGAAGAAGAAAAAAATTGAACTAGAAAGAGATTTGCTTTTCCTATAGATATATGGTAACTTTAAAAATGGCAATGCTTGGAAGAAAAATTCTTACTTTCAGCAATCTACAATTATATTTCTTATTGGTAAATTTTCACAATATACACAAGGTTAGAAATATTTAATGTCTGGTTTACTTTATTACTTAATCAAATATTATTTTATTGAAGAGAAAAACAAAAGAAAAGAGAAAATATATCGCAAATAGTGATAAAGTTTGGAAAAGTGAATGATTGACACACACCCTTTTGAAGAGCCCAATGTACAACCAAAACAAAGACAGTGGTCAGCATATCGATAAACATTTCATTTAATATCATTATATATTCAGAGGTTAAATTAGGATGGAACATTTCAGAACAGCATTCAACCTGTTAAAGATTCAAGCAAATAACATTTTTGGTTTATTAATTGGAACGTTAATGTGGATCACAAAAAAGAGTTTGACCTTTCAAAATACCACTGACCATATTCAGAACTGTATGATTTTCATGGCCAGTTTACATT
>NW_013665685.1:647083-648125 GCF_000517525.1 Limulus polyphemus
ATTACCATTAATATGGAAATCTAATAAAAAAAGCATGGGTAACTAAAGCTTTGTTTAAAGAATGGTTCGTCAAGTATTTTTATCCAACGGTTGAAAACTTTACCGAAGAAGAAATTTAGATTTTAAAGATTTGCTTATTTTAGATAATGCCCCTGGTCATCCTTTTGGTTTTGATTCAATGTGCAAAAATATCCAGGTGACATTTTTGCCCTCAAACACTATCTCTTTATTGCAACCAATGGACCAGGGCGTTATTGCGACCTTTAAAGCATACTACCTCAGAAAGACTTTCAAGCAAGCGATTCAAGCAACATTTGGAGAGAATTCTATGACACTAGTTCAATTTTGGAAGAAATTCAGTATTAGGGATGCTATTGATAATATCAAGCATGGAATGAAATTTCAGTTAAAAATATGCAAGGTGTTTGGAAGACAGTTCTTCCACACCGTGCACAGGACGTCACAGGCTTTTCAAAAGATATAGAAGAGGTCATTAAAGAGATTACTCATATTGGAAAAGAACTTGGCTTCGCTGAGACTGACGATGAAAAGGTGCAAGAATTGCTAGAAGCTCATTCAGAAGAACTAACCAATAAGGATCTTATAAATTTGGACACTCAGAGAGCATATGAACACATTGATGAATGTGAAGAAATCTTACCTACCCGCCAGCATAAGAAGATGACGAAGAAGGAATTAGAAGAACTTTTCATGGTTATTGAAGAAGTTAAGGGAAAATGTTTAGAAACAGACCCAGATGAAGATAGAAGCCGTCAAATTTGCAGAAAAATTGATGAGGCAATTTCTCAGTACCGCCAATTATATGAAAAACAGAAGAATACGATGCGACGAGCCACTCTAAATAAGTTTTCCATAAAAAAATCAGATCAATAAATTTTAATTCATTGCATTTTTTTCGTATTTTCTTATATTCCTATACTTTGATTAAAAAATACGCAAAATAGAAATTAATTGTGAAAGAGAATAAAAAATAAGGTACGAATTACATGATTTCCTATAAGTTATTATATTCGATTAGTGC
>NW_013665685.1:648135-650119 GCF_000517525.1 Limulus polyphemus
GGCCAGTTTACATTATAACACGGACTTGTTTTTTTAATTACTTCTGTTTATTTGCGTCTTTACATCTGTTAAATATTTCATTTGACAAGGTGCCACATAAAAGGCTTGTAAAAAATTAGCTCTATAGGTGTAGGGGATAAGTTAGCAAATTGGCTAGAAGAGTGGCTGGATAGAAGAAAACAGAGGGTTGTTACAAATGAAGTTCAGTCAAACTGGATTAATGTCACAAGTGGGGTACCTAAGGGTTCAGTCTTATGACCTTTGCTCTTTTTGATTTACATCAATGACATAGATGAAGGGATAGTCAATAAATTACTTAAATTTGCAGATGGTATTAAGGTCTTGGGTGTTGCTAGCTGTGAAGAGGATGCTGCTGAATTACAAAAGGATTTAGATCATTTAATGAGTTGAGCAAATAAGTAACTAATGTTTTATTATATTTTATAAAAAAAAATGCAGTAACAGCAGCATAAAATGTTACAGCAATAACAACCAAACCATAACATAAAAGCAAAATAATCTTATCCAAACAAAAAGACTATGAAACAAGCAGTTAAAAGAAATTCTAAACAACTGAACAAAGCACTAACCAAGTTTTCATTTACACCCCTAAGTATACTTCACCTTTTCTTTACTTCAGTAACAAGTGATAAAGCCTCGAGTATTTCTTTCAAATACTGTGCATTTGCCAGAGATAAAACTCCTCTAATGTATAACCAAAGCAAAATATTTATTGAACCTATCAGTTAAAACTTACCAATACGACAAAAAAGCTTTGCTACTGAACGTACGTAACACATTACCGTGCTAACAACAGAAACATTCACAATTATGTTCTTATTAAAACACGAACGAGAGTGGTTGGCCAAAATTTCCTAAAATCTGCTTAAACACGACTCAATACACAGAACATTTATTACATTGTGTCAGGCATTTGGCTGATCTCTGCAAGTTTACATTGGCATAATGTACCTAAGTAGGCACTTGTCAACAAACAAGCTTGCCTTTATTTGAAGCATGTCACAGTGCCAAACAATCAATGATATATTTTCATTAAAAACCTATATAAACATAGTTTCACTGTGGTGAGTAACAGACAGCTCAAAACACCATACATTTTGCTTAATTATCATTAATTCACAATAATAATGAAGCAGAGAAAACTGTAAATAAAGTAAAACAGTGTTATCTTCATGTTGCTGCATGAAGTGATCATATTTTATTTCACTATAAATAAATTAGTCCAAAACAGCTTGTTACTGCTTTTGTTGGAAATGGTACAGAGACAGTGTGCCCCTGAACTGTTAGGTCTTAGACAAATAGTCAATCAATATGTTCTATTTTCATTTTAACATTTGAAAAATCTCAAGAAATGTATGTTATTTAACTCTTTCAATACGAGGTTAGTCAATGTGACAACCTTGTAACCATTTTGTGCTTATAGTTTTCATGCTATAACTTTTAAATTAGATAGTTAATTTGTTTGTAATTAAGCACAAAGCTACACAATGGGCTAGCTGTGCTCTGTCCATCACGGGTATCGAAACCCGAATTCTAGCGTTGTAAGTCCGCAGATATACCGCTGTGTCACTGGGGGGCTTTAAATTAGTAAGCAAATATTAACGAAATTTGGCAAATTATCAGTAAACATTACAATGCTATCATATACAAAATATATAATTTTTTATTAAGTCGTAAGGTTTGTAAGGCAATGTTTTTCTCTTGCCTTTTTTTTTCTTTTCACATCTTGCCAATCTATCATGCAAAGTAATTTTCATTTTAAGATTAAAAATACTCTTATGCATCAGAAAATTTTGAAATTTCATATGCAAAATCTTTAAAATGTCCAGATAGTTATCAAATGTTTCTTTAAAAAAACTATTATTATTATAGATAAAAACTGTTTATCTGTTATTTTCAGTAATTAATCTCTGTACGGGTTAGGTAGATTTGATCAATCTTGCAACCACCATAAAAAAAATAG
>NW_013665685.1:651103-685598 GCF_000517525.1 Limulus polyphemus
CAGACATATATTTATTGTAAAATCAAACTCATTCGCCGAATGTAAACAAACCGCGCGATTGCACAAACGCTTATCTATGGCATGGAACACCAAAATCCGATAAATAATTTTAAAAAATGTGTTTCTCCGGAAGAAAACCGAAGGTTTTCAGGATTTTTTAGAAATATCCGGATATATCCGGAAGACTTTCATTATTATGTAACTATTTCATTCACACATGTTTATATTAATCCAGTTCTCCTGTAATAAAACATTAGGTTTTAAACAAAAATTGCAAGGGCACAATTACATTTAAAATTGCAATTAACGTCCTTATTTCTGATAGGTGGTCAGATTATATGTCAACTCTTAAAATTTCAAACTCAACAGCCGTAAGAGTTTGGAGTAATAAATAAATAAATATATATATATATATATATATATATATACTGTAGTATCTTTTATAACTCACAAAACTATATATAATCAGTCTCACTGTATCCTAAAGATTAATTTTTGTTGATTTTTTTTATTTATCAGGTGCTGCCATTTTGCTCATGATTTTTTCATGTACACCAAAAATCCAGCTTGATCGATGATATTTTTCAAATCAGCATATTCAAATTAAGAAAACAGCCCGTCAACCAAATTTTCCTCAAACATGATTCCCACACTGAATTTTTACAAAATGAGCCTAGTTTACACAATATTAAGCACAATAAAGTGAACATTTCATTTGTCATAAGAAAAAAGTATATAATAATAAATAATATTAGAAGAACATGTTACCAATAATGATTGTTCCTTCAATTTTTTCTAATATGAATCTGGCCTGATTTTCTAACTTTCTGGATTCTGCTGACAACATTCCTTCTAGATAAGCCTTACGTCTGTTATAGAAATCCAATCGAACATTGAAGAACTCTTTTAAAATCTCTTCTGGACTATCATAACGTTTCAAAACCCCTTTGTGATCAAATAAAACCTAAGAAGAAAGTAGTTACGTCATAGAACATGAACATCTTCTAAGAACAGTTTTAAAACACGAGACAAAACAAAGCAATTGTAAATTTAAATTATCAAACATACCTAAAATGATTTCTACTATAAAAGGATGTTTATTTTATTAACTTCTGGAATAAATGAGTGAGAAATACAGTACAGAATAATATACGTAAAAGATTTAAACCGATGCAAGTACCTATTCTACCATTTCTAGAATAGACTACAATGTTCATTTAAAACTGAAAGTTTGAACTGACTAATCCATCCATAATTGACATCACTTACCATGGAAGTTGTAGTAATGGTGGATTGAAGTTTGAAGATTTTATGTAAGCCTTCTTCATAAATTTTACCCAATTTGTCTTCACTCAAAGACACAACAAACTTTACTGTGGTATCTGTATGATACTCCTTGTAATCACTGAAAAAACATTTAATGAAAGAAATATACGTATAAACATTTATTACATATGAACAAGTATACACAAAACATTGTTTTGCCTATGCAAATACAAAATGTTTTATAAAATCACACATTTTTTTGTACTTTAGAAAGCAGAGGCATGTGATCTATCTATATATATATATATAAAATTACTGAATCTCATGTTCAAGATTAGCACTAAATTTTGTCTATTTGTGATAAGACTCCAAAACATGTTTTTTAAAGTTATCTTTTCATTAAAATATTAAACACAAGATTCTAAGTAATCAACCTCGTTTTGCAGCATATTTATCATCTAAATATATATGTTAATACAATATATTTTCTAATGTTGATTAATGTGATTAGGATTTCTGTGATGTACCTATACCGGGATGTTTCTATGATTTTAAATACTTTTACACAGTCCTTATACTGATAATAATAGAACATAATACCTTCTAAATCACAAAACTAAAACAGTAATATAAAGATAATCAAAGTAGCTACATCATAGAGACAGTCAACTTACGTGATGAGTGGTGAGATTTTCTCTGTGCCATACAACATTGGTTCAAGAACCTGTTCCTTGTACTGCTGTGTCCAAGTGCGTACTGGCAACTCAGATATCTCAATCTTATTTTTCTCCAAGACAGATACTTCCCCACTAATGACAAACCTCTGGTTATCCAACTGTTCAATAGTACCTTTGAAGTTTTTGAACCAGGGTTTCTAAGAAAGTAAGTAGCATCAAAAGATATAAACTACTGGTATGATATCATAAGTTTGCAAATATCTTACTTTAAAAAAATAACAAAATGTAGCTTAAATCTTTTCTTCAATTTAAGGCATATTATTTGAATAAATTCCCTTTTTTTTTGGAGCTGAAACAATGCAAGTTTCTTCAAGAATTAACTGTCTCTTGGTGGTTTAAGAAAGAAAAAAAAAAAAATTCAATTTTCATCTTGTCACACAGCTACAAGTTTCTCTTTCTAGCTAGCTTATGGTCATTACCAGTGTTCCCTCTAAGCTGCACAACAACCAATCAAATGTTGTGCAATTAATTACTCTAGCCGCACATATCCTCAGCAATGTTGAGGAGTCTCAACACGTTGACAGTCTTAATGACCCTGGCAGTCGATAGACCTAAAGCCAAAATAACCAACTGGTAGTACTGCAAAGTGGCCTAATGATTCAATAGGGTTGATGAGCTAAAAATACCCCCCTCCCCAAACAACAACAAAAAACTGATGCACATGAAAAAATTTATTATGCACATGGATTGAAAAAATGAGGGAACATTGATCATTACCTCTCAGTTTTGAGCAAACTGTTACTGAACAGATGCTTGTGCATTATGAAGCTTACCATTGGTTGTGGTTCTTCACCATCCAACATTCTTTGAATATTTTCAATGATCTCTCTTGGATTATAATTTGGAATTTTGGTACTCCAACCAGTACCAATACCTTCTGTTCCATTTACAAGCAACATTGGAATTATGGGTACATAGTATTCAGGCTCAATCTTCTGGTTGTCTTCATACAGATGACACAGTAGTGGATCATCATTAGATGGGAAGATGTGCCGAGCCAAAGAACTGAAAAAAAGGGGGGGAAACATTATTTTCCACTGCACATTGAAAATCCAATATCAGGTTTTGCTTTTTTATTTCACTTCTGTCAGTAAATTTAAATGCAATATTATAAACTAACTTTATATGGTGCTTTTTTACAAAGTAAATGTCTCAGCATTTATGTTTATTGAGTAAAGACCCACAAAATATACGAAAACGATTCTTTTACATCAAGAACAAAAACTCTCATCATTTTCATGGATGTTTTGTATAAAAGTACAATACCATCACCATAAACTGTGGCATACTATCAAGAAATTCTTCTTTCATGAACCTATAAATAGAGTGCATAAAAGGAAAATAAGCAAACCATTTATTTTTGGCGATAAGCAACTTCAACTTAATTTTCAAGCTATTTTCCACACGTTTTCTTATAAGTCATAATGGTATAAATGAAAATGATTCATCAATGTCGGATATATCTTGTGGTGCAGAATTAACATTATATCTTAACACGTATCTTCATTACCATGATATTGAAATTCAGAACATGAATGATTCCCTATTAACTTGAAAAAGGAATTCATGTTACACAAAGGCTTGCCTTGCAGCAAAAATGAGAAGTGCTTCAAATGTTAAATGTATCAAAATTATAAAATTGTACAGACCTAAAGTTCTCTTACGGTTATAGCCTACCTGAGCATGGTAAAGATGTATCGAGGGCTGGCAGAATCTTTTCCTCCCTGAAGACGTGTGCCAAACTGACCGATTGGCTGTAGAAGGTTTATGTTGTTACTACCCACAAAGTTTTGGGCTAAGTTAATGATAGTTGCCATCAAGGAATTCTAAAAATATAAAGTTACCAATATAAACACTAAGGACATTTCATTTAATAAGCCTAATAATCAAATATACTATAGAATGGTTATTAGAGCCTGTTGCTAGGATTATATTGTAATATACAATTTAGTTCAGAACATTTTGATTTCAAATTTAACCTGAAAAGCATCTTACACAACACATGGGATAAACATGGCTGCTAAATACTGATTTGTTTTTCAATGTTTAGTCTCAAATGACATAAAACTATCATTTTAAAAATGTTTTAAGAATATCTTTCTTATATTATTTTGCAGTTATACAATACAATACTTCATACTGAATGATTATTCTCAGAATAATGTAGAAATGTTATAAAACAAACATATATCATAATAAATTGTAATATTCAATCTATATTTTCCTGTTTCAGATAAATGGTATAAAGATTCAGCAATAACAGCAGTGATGGAGATGTGCTTCATCTGCAATGAATCCACAACTGATGGACAGCCAGTTGTTGCTCTAGAAGCAATGAGCAGTAATGGTGTAAATTGTGCAAGTCTGCAATGTGGCAGTAACTTGAAAAGTGTTCCAGGACAAAGAGTACATGTGAAATGTTATTCAGTTATTGCAAACCACAAAACATGATATAGCACCACCTCAGCAAATTGTGGGAAAATGCATAGATCTCTGTTCATGCAAAACACATTCACTTTTCAAGATTACTGGTAAGGGCTATAGACAGCCAGACCCTAGAGCTCAACTCCAAGTAGACACAGAAGTTTGATTTGAGGACCACCAACATGGCTTTATAAGTTGTATTACATTTTTGTATAAAAAGGAAGGTTTGCCACTAAGATAGAATTTGAGAGGGATTTTGATACAGTGATATATTTTTTTAATGTTAACTTGTTTTGTTTGAACTTTAGACCCTTTATATTGATGTGGTGAAACTTTAAGTAGAACATCGGGCATTTCTGATATTTAACCTTAAATTATTGTATCAGACTTGAGTAATATTTTCAATTGAATTTGAAAGTAAAGTTAACTTGAGTTTTAACTTTTAGTAAGCGGACTTACCGTTTGGTCTACTTTTAAGTTTAGCATTTGCTAAGAAGTAAATCTTTAGTTTTATCTAACTTGACAATATTAACTTTGGAGTTTCCTTTTATTCTTATATTTTGAAGTTTTAGTTTAGCTTATACTGGGGAGGTGACACCAAACTGATAGGAACTTTCACTTTTCTCTTATTGGTTTGACACACACCACTAGATATTTTCACTTGTTTCCATTTCATCATTGTATCGTGATTTTATAAATAAAAGATCCTGATTGTAGTTTGGAGGAATCAATGAACTCCATATTCTGCTGTTCTATGAACTTCCAATTAACAGGCTTATCTGATAATTCTGAAGGAAAACCATTTTACAAGAAATACACTTATTGGAAGCTGTAAATTAAGAATTAATTGATGCTTTTTAAGTCAATCATACTCTTACAAACTCTTCATAATAAATAAAACAGAAGTATTTTTAGTACACAGTTGTAAGCTAAGATATTTCTGATATCTTTTTTATAACAAGAATATAAACCATGTCAGTCAGTACCTAAGCATATACATTTATGAAATAGTAATGTTCTTACTTCACCATGATGATACGCAGAATGTTCTGCAACGGATCCAGCAAACTGTGCAACCTTGATTTCTCGTTTGTCATTTCTTTTGAAACAGGTGAATATTACTTTCCTTTGTCCTGGCTTTAACCCTAATCAAAATACAATAAACCCAGAAACTTCACTTTTAATAGTTTTGGGTATAAATACTAACCATTCCTCTTCTTAAATCGCTGGTTTTAATTATAATAGAAGTGCTGTCATTATTATTGCTACAACAAGTTTATAGTCCACTGCAAAAATCGATCAAGAAAACGATTTAGAATTTGACACACTTTAAGAATCATAGTTGGACTGTGTAGAGCAGCACATTTTAAAAACAATTTCAAATCTATAAGAACAATAAAGATTGCTTATTTAAAGCTTATATTTTTGATCCTAAATGTGTAAAATTTCTATAATGATCACAGCCCAATTACTTCTTTCCATCTGGTAACAGAAACTCAAATAACATTTCTATAATTTGAAATCCATAATGGACAACATTTAAAACCATATGTATGTGTGTGTGTGTGTGTAGGTAGTGCTTTTGTAGCCCAATCTGATAATCAAATTGAAAAGCCATCTGTAGTCTGTCACATAAGTCTTGGATACTAATAATAAATTGCTAAATATATGACAAATTTTATTCAGGTTTGCTGGCAATAAAACTTTTTTGATAATCAACATATTCATTTGTAAGATACTTGTTAATCATTTTATTTCATTAACAAGCAATCTTTGACTCAATGGAAAAAAAATATGACCATTTTGGTAGATCGTGAAGTATCCAAATCAAGTTCAAAATCCTAAGAGTGACGTACATGACTGTATAGGGCATGATCCAGGGTTAATTTTGTCATAATGTTTCCTTTATTTCAAGTAGTTGTTAAGCTGTTCCTATCCTACTAAAGGTTATGCTATTTGACATTATTTTAGTACTCCTCTTATCCTTGTAACATTCTTTCACTTCACTCACAAAATGCCTTTGTATTTTCCATTCCTTGTCTGATCTTGAATCATTTTCTTTCTTCTGCTGTAATCCCTGTTTGAGGTCAAGTTCTCTAATACATCCATAAGTTTATTTCTCCTGTATGTAGAGTCCCAGATGGACCTAGCTTTGGGCACTTGACAACACCCCTCCTCCAAACCTTTTCTAAACTTTCTTATGGCTAACTTGTTGAATTGGTGTGTTGTCACATCCATATCAACTACATTTTTAACACATTAGACATTTTGCTACTTTACATTTGCAGGTTAGCTTTGACCTTGTTTATTTCTCAACTAGAACAAACACTCAGAAATTCTGGCTCATTGTCATAGCATTTTTTCACAGGTTTGGAAATGATGAGTATTCCATAGATAATGTACTAAAACAATGCCATGACCATATTTTGAATTAAGATAAAAAAAATTATTCAAATCTTCTGACAAAAAACTAATCATAACATCTGTAGCTGTTACAAAAGTGGGTTCCTCATAAAATAATGCATATTCCTGTATATTTCCAGAAGAAAAAAAAAATAGAGACTAAATATAGGATATGGTTCCTAAGAAGTACCCTACCATTTCTGCTGCTATTGAGTCAGACTGCTTGTTAATTTACATTTGTATGTGTGTGTGTGTGGTGTAGAAATTTAAAGGAATTTGACAAAATTAGTAAAAATTACAAAGATAAATCAATATACATAATAAATACTAATAAAATAAAGAAAACTGAAAGTACAACATACCATCTACAAGAGATGGAATAGACCTTTCATTGTCCATATTACTAAAAAGAATCAGCTCCCTATTCACAAAGTCATTGTAAGTAACATGGGTTGTTGTCTTTTCATACAAGTACAACTGCAAAAAAACAAAACAAAAAAACAATAAGAACCTCAAACAGAGTATTCTAATTTATCTATCAAACGTAAAAATGATTTGTCAGTTTTTAATTGCCTGTTGGTCTTTTTTGAACCACCCTAATCAGTGTTCCCTCTAAACTGCAAGGCCACACAACAAACAATCAAATGACGTGCACTTAATTATTCCAGCCGCACACATTCTCAGTAATGGTGAGGAGTCTAAATACGTTGACGGCCTTAATTACCCTGGTAATCGATAAGCCTAAAGCCCAAATAACCAACTGGTAACATTGCAAAGCAGCCTAATGATTCAATAGGGTTGATGGTCTATAAAACAATAACAACAACAACAAAAGAAAAACAAAAAAAACAGGTAGCGCGCATGAAAAAATTAGAGGGATCATTGATTTAATCCATTGTAAGATCAATGAAGACCATAAGAAAATTAATTACAGTTTAAATCATGCCTAAGAAAAAGTTGAATAGTCTATACATTTTTTAAAAATTTATTCTAGAAACCCAACTTTGTTTTCAATGTTTTTTTTATTTTAATGAACAATGTAAAACAATATTTAACAGGGGTTTAGCTAAAGAAACAGAGAAAAAATAAACCTCTGGCAGCCCAAGTTCTCGTCGTTGTTTTCGTTCTTCCATGCCACTGGTAAGCCAGTCTTTTCTTTGTTCAATCATTTTTTTACTGAAAGCCTAATAAATGTTAAAAAATAAATAATAACTATTTTGAATGGGTATAAAAAATTGTATAGTTCTTTTTTAATTTGGCTCTAAATTTTAGAGTGATAGGTCAAGTTTTCATATAGGTAATCCCAAAAGTTATTTATATAAATATATATATATAGCTAAGAACTTTAATGAAATAAATTCCCCCTTACATTTTAGCTCTACTTTTACATGTAGTGTATTAAATGTCAGTTTTCTGAATAAAACATGTTAAAATAAGAGTCAGATTTATCTTGAAACCAATTTGAAGTTTGTAGAGCAAAGAATAAATGAAATTAGTAATGCTTTAAAATTAAGTTGATTGAAATTTAGTAAAACATATGCAATTTAAAAGAAAATTTCCTATATCAATCACTATACTTCTTTTTACATATATTCAAGTACTAAAATCAGATATCTTTCCACAAACTTACTAACTGAATAGCATCATCATCTTCGGGTCCTTGGTACTGAAATTTTATCCTGTGTCGATTCATATCAGCAAAGTACTCTTTGGCTTCCTTTGCAGTACTAGTACCAAGACCTAGGTAGTGAAATGTTTGGCATTAAGCTAAAAATTCATCTCAGTTCAAATGTTCATAAATGTGAGGACAGTAGTGTTATGCAATATGTTAGTTAAATATGTAACAAAATTAAAACAATTATGTTTCATGATCCAGTATTTGCTGGTTATGAAAAGTCAATCCTATGTGCATGGTGTCAGAACTTTGAGCTAAACAGTCATACTGGAAAATTAGTGTTTACAATAATTTTGAATTCACTAAATATATCTTCATAATAGTTAGTAAGCTTTTAGTAAACATTAAAAGTATGCTGTACACAATAAGACACCAATATTTTTACTTAATATCTGTCAATTTACCGAGTCTGTCTGAGTGCAAAGCGATTGTCATGTTAGGAATAAAAATTCTTTTTATCCAATAGTTTCCACATTTCATTTTTATAATCTCTAGAGCTTCTTAAATGAATAACTTTTTTTGGTAAAACTTTACACTTTATCTTTTACTTTCTCTACCTTAACATCAACTGCAGCAAGATCACCAATGCAGAGTAAAATGATAAGTTGAAAAACATAAAATAAATCTAAACTACTTTTTTCTTCTTTCTAGAAAGACTGCATATTGTAACAATTGTAAACTTTATTCTTACAGCTATAACTAATTTTACAAATATAGGTTCATTTAGTTTGAATGTTTAATAACCATACACCAGAGTGCACCAAAAGCCATTTATCATAGTCAGAGCTTTGAGTAAACAAATAACCAAGCTACAAGCACATCATGGTTGAATTACAATTACATCTCATGACGTACATGTGCCATAATAGAGTATCACAATAATTTTTTTTTCATTTAAGTTTTAATATCTAACCTAATAAGTTTCTAATTTTTACATTTTAATTTCCTTCATAATAATAAATAAATGATATATATAAAAATAAGAAATTTAGTACTCATGTCTGAACCCTTATCTTTCTGCCAATTGCAGAAAATAAACTGAGGCTTAGTATTTCCAAACATGGCACCTAATTTTTTTGGAAGACTGGATGAGATATGAGGGGCATGGCATATGCATTTAACTTTTTTGTTTATATCTCAGTAAAGCAAGAAGCTTGGAGGCTATATGTTTACATTGTGGTTTAGTCATGTCTTTAAGTGGCAAATTAAAAAGATCATATAGGGGTAAATAGAAAAATATAAAATAGGCAATTCAGAGTGAAGAGGTGTCATGTGTTACAGAGGAGTCAACACTGGAAATTCATTTAAATATATCTCTTGGAAATTAAAACTTAGATAACAAAAATTTTGAGTTATAAACTACTTTTAATGCCAAACTTATTTACAAAGACTGTTAATAAAGTTGTTTAATTTTAATTAAGTAAATTTTTAATGTAACACAAAAAGATTACAACCTGCTCACTTTGAATCCAACCCACAAACATAGGGTTAAGCATTAAAACTTTTGGTTACAGTGGCACTTTTATCCACAGAAAATACCTTGATGATAACCGACTTCAACATTAATCCAGAGGATCCTTCAACTAATATCTTTGTTTTTTTTTAAAGTATTTCATTTGTAACTTAGCCATATAAACTATTACTATTTCACAATCCATAAACTCACTTTAACAAAAATTGGATACCTTTGTAGTACTTGACCTTCCAAGTGTTCCAATTTGATGATTTTGCTTTCCATTCTTCAAATTCTGGTAAACTAAAAAAACTTTTTTCTTCTTTACCTTTTGTAACCTGTTTATAAATAAAACCTTGATTTTTCTACAAACTTCCACATACAGACAACTTTTATTCTATCTATATGTATAAAAAAAAGTTATCCACACTATTTTCTTTTTCACTTCTACCTTCTCCCACACCATTAATAATTTTGTTTGTTCATCCTAGCAGTCGCACATTGTACATACAATTGATTTCTTAGATCTAAACATAAGTCTGAATTTTAAAGTTTCAGAATGAAACTAGGAATGATCAGCTAATAATTTGGATGATTTTTCAGGTTTACTTATATAACATCATGTTTAGTTTTTAGCGCAGTTTATCCTCAAACCATGATGACAAATTGCTTGTATTTCTTTAATTTTCATTTAAGTATCAGCACCAATCTGTAATTAAACTAAGTTTCAAGCTTATTCCTACCTGTAGAAACAATTTGATCAGTGAGAGCAATAAGTGAAATGAATCATATTAGAATTCTCTTGATACTAAATTGTTTGTTTGACTTGCATTGATGAGCTTTTTTTATGCAAACATTTATATTTACATCATTAAACAGTTTTATTTCCATTCATTAAAAAATAGTGAAAAATACAAAATTCTGTTATATGTATATAACAAAACAAATAATGCAATGACAATATAAAACAAAATACCTTCACAATGGGGGTGATAAATTCCTCCAGAAATGGAAGTCTTAACAAGCTGGGCCAATTATGATGGATAAAGTTGATCAGGAGACCTTTGATGTGTGAACCATCTTGATCCTGATCTGTCATGATCATTAATCTTCCATAACGCAGTGATTTCAAGTCTTCTATGCTCTCATACTTTTTCTTATACTGCAGGCCCATAATCTTGATAATGTTATTGATTTCTGCATTTTCTAAGATCTATAGAAGAATAATTATAATAACATAGCTGTAGACTTTTATCAGCCAGATAAATAATAACAAAGTTACATCTAAAAATATGTTGTTTTTCAAACAAAAGAGAAAATACAAACATTTACCAATATATTTTATCAACTCAGTCTATACCATCAATATCACTTTTTCTACAACATGTAAAAGTAGCGGCATATTCTCCATTAAACACCCTATTTCAATGACCATTAGGATACAAAACAAATTTCACCAAGCAAAAATAACAGTAACCAGCTGTCCTATTACAATTCTAGATTAATCACAATAAATTTCAACTATTCCAAAAGAAACTGACTTACCTGTTTATGAGTTGCTTCCCTCACATTCAGTATCTTTCCTTTTAAGGGGAAAACTCCATATTTATCTCTACCCACAACACCAAGGCCAGACACAGCCAGAGATTTGGCTGAATCTCCCTCAGTGAGGATGAGAGTACAGTTGATAGAGTTTTTAGTGCCAGCATCATTGGCATCTTCTAACTTAGGAACACCCTTGAGCTTTGAATGTTTCTTAGAGCTGCATTTTGTGTTCAACTGAGTCTGAAAGATCATGACATTTTTTGTAAAACCAAACTTTCATCAACTGGCTTCTGATAAAAATGATTTTTCATTAACAAATAAATTAAACTAACAACCAAAGGAATAAATCTGAAGATAGCACAAAGGAATCAAACATGCTGAAATACTTATAAATTTACAAACGGTTCTTCTAGTGGCAGATGACATTCACAGCTTTATCAATAAATACTGTATCAGTTAGAGCAAACCAAATTTGTATTACTTAAGTTTGTTGGGCCACCAACCTTTCAATCTAAATTTCCAAGTTTCTTCTTCAAATTTGATATTAGTCTTTGTTGTAATGGGTCAAATGAGAAAATGGAAATATGCTAACATAACATTCAAGCAATGAAACAACTTTTGGGAACAGGCACATAAATTGGTGGTGCATGTAACTTTTTATTCCTGCCTGAAGACCAATATTTCAAGTGTTTAAGTAATCCCTTATGTCCAAAATATTGAGCCAAATGATTTCAAACCCCTACTGTCACTTTTGTCATTTCACAAACAATAAATTTCAATCCAACCCTTGGTCTTTTTAAATTCAAGTAATCAGATATTAAATTTCACAAATAAATTACTTACTTTTAATCAAAATTATACAAGTTTTGTAAATTGGTGCATCTAATTGTATTAGTTTCAAAATACCCTTTAAAATATGTATAGGATTGTTTAACTTCTTAGACACAATACATGCAAAAATACTCATACCTGAGCCTTAAACTTCACCCAGTTCATGATTGACTCTACAATTCCACATTTCAAAACCTGAAAGAAAGTTTATCTTATTAAATTGAAATTCTATAAGGAATACAAAATTTCAAATTGTGAACGACCAAAGCAATCATTAATTACTAAAATTAACTTTTCATTAAAATTTTTCTAAATTATCCCCCATAGTTTCAAAACATTACATACAGAAGTTGTAATGAAACTCATTATCATTTGCTTCCACTACTGTCACAAACTTATGACTTCATGGATCCAAGCTGTAGAAAATAGTTAAAATTTGTGACAAACATCATTTTAACTGCATTTTTTTTTTTTACATTTCTCTTAACTTGTCCTTTGCAGATCCATTTAGTGATTTTTTGTCATCTATTTTAGATGTAAGACTGGGAACACAAATAAACAAATGTATCCCTCTTGCAAAAATATACTAATTAAAAATTATACACATGCATGAATAATCAAAATAAAATACTATCTTCACGCACAAGCATCAAGTTAACTTGAACAATAAGTTATAATATATATATACCACTAACCTGGGTGAAGAACTTTTCATCTGGTTGACATTTAGATCCAAAGTTCTTTGGTTGTAAGGTCATGTTCTCTTTAGTTTGGGAATCAAAGGTTGGGTTTTCAATTTGGGCATTGATAAATATCCACATATGGTTCTTGATCTGGGTATAGCAGGCAATACGAATTAAAATTTCATACTAATTTCTACACATTACTATCCTTACTTTAGAATACTTTGACAAAATACACGGAAAGTCAGTGTGAATATTTGTATTGATTGTGAAAACATCTACATGTTTAAGTTCATGGTAAAGTATTAACAATACACACACTTAAAAAGAAATACCTACTTGGAAAGGTTTAACTTGTACACCTCCTTTATTCTTCTTTTTCACAACTTCTACAAGTTTATTGATGATTTGGTCACTAACGTATTCAACATGTCGACCACCCTGTAAAAAATTTGTAACCCATATTATTCATAATTAGGAACATTACTGCTTAATTCAGCTTCAGTCTTCAGTATGTTACTGTTAACTTTTGTCTAGTTAGAATAGTATTTTAAATAAGGCATCCAGATTTTGGTTAATTCTTAATTCTGATCCATGTATAGGCAAACATTTAATATAATTTGTTCAAAAAGTTTAGATTTATTTGCAATGCTGTAACATTGCTACTCAAAATCTCGCCTGTTTTATGATTAAATGTTAAAAGTAATGCTTGGAAGTATTAAAAACAATATATGCCATTATAGCTACTAAATGATGGTCTTTCATGAGGATTAGTTAAATAGCATTTTTCAAGGTTTAATTTTTGCAGTTTGCTTTGTTTTTTTCAAAAACACCATTACAGAAAACTTAATTAAATACAAATTTAAAGAGAACCATTAAAATTTAGAATGCAGATCTGAAGTTAATAAGTTTGGCCACAAGAAACACCAACAAATGGAATGTAAATTAGTAGGACTCTAAACAGACAGCAAAGTTAAATGTTTTATTTAACATCTATACACTTTTTTCAGATATAAAGTTCAAGCCATCTCCTAGGTTTTTTTTTGTTTGTTGAATTGTGCTCAAAGCTCTAAGATGGCAGTCTCAACTAGCCATCCCTAATTTTGAAGTGGTAGACTACAGGAAAGGTATCTACTCAACATCACTCACCACCAACTATTAGACCACTTTTGTCAGATGGAATACTAAGGTTTGATCATCACCCTCATAATGCACCCACATCCCCAAAGTGCAGAACAAACAAACAAAAAACAATGTTTGGATGGTAATGAGACACAGCCCACAGAACCCTATATCCACAAACTGGCAAACTAACCCCTGGGCCCACTTTCCTAGGGTTTTTCCATTACTTCTAGCTATTTCTTAAGAAACTTGGATTCAAGAACACAGCAAACCAAACATAAAATAACCAAACACTTACCCGCACAGAAGAATTCATACAACTATCATCTCCAGAATACACACGAATCTTTTTTTATGGTGCAAATAACACACTTCATTGTTACTACATACAAAACCTACGTACCTGATATGCATATTTCAAAATTAAAGTGTCATTTATGTACATCGCATTACAGAAACATACATTAGTGTTTGACCTGAACAACCATTATGTTTCCATCAGATAAAAAGTTACTCTATTTCAACACATCTAATAATTTATTAACTGTGATTCTCCACAATGACAAAGTATGAGGTTTGGTTGACCATCTCATGGTATCAGACCTGCCAATGGAAGTCAAGTGTGTTGCTGATTCTGTATTTTCTATATACTCAATATCATACTTAACAACGCTTAAATTGTCATTTTCCAATATTTTCCTTGCTTTCTAACTATTCTACTTCATCTCTCAGAATCCCCATCAGATACAAATGTGGTCATATATCAACCTCTGTACCACTCAGGAATGGTCAAGCATGAGGATTCTCAACTTCTATCTTTATATTGATGCTGAATTCATTTCTGTGGGTTACCTGACCATGTGACAGCATAAGTAGTTACAATAATGTGTGCTCTGCTTCACCAGACAGTTCTGTGAAGTAGACTGTATACTCTATGCTAAGCATTACAAGGATCAAGGCTTTTCAAATTACAGTTCTCTTCATTAGAATCTTCTTGTTTTTTCAAGTTGTAAACTTTTATGAACTTCTGCACCAACCTCCTAGCATATAGTTTGTCTTGCAAGGAAATGGAATCATAAGCCTATGTTTGTAAAGTTGTATGAAATGGGGTGATCATTCTTAATACAGATATGAAGACCTGTATTTTGGAAATAAACAGTGTCACTGCACATGTCTTTCACTATTTTAAATGACTTGGTTTGAAAATAAGTAAACCGTTTAATGGGTTTTTTGCACATATGTCAATGTTTGTGGAAAAATTAGCAGGATTCTCTCTGTAACTGGGATGTCACCATGAGTATAATGTTATTTATTTATTTATTTCACAGAATTCTATTGGATACATTATATTGTTTAGCTTTGACAAAATCTTCACAGCTGACAGGGGTATCTAAACAATTAAGGCAGTACATATTTATGAAGTACTTTTTAAAGTCCTAATCAGTGGCTAAAGATCAGTCTTTACAAACATTAAGAACAATGTTATTATTGTCAAGAGCCAATGTTTAGTACAGATGTTCTGAAGTCAGTTATCATTTTATCACATAACATGTCAAAGAATTTCCAGTTTATACAAGGGATCCATCCATTGACATTTGCAGAAAACAGGACAGGTTGAGATCTTTAACACAAGCAGTGACATTTTCTCTGTACCAACATGTCCTAAAAAGTGAGATCTATACTAATGTGTTACAAGCTTGCCAAATTCCACCTACTTGTTCTGTCACAGTGATTCAAAAGTTTTAGCAAAAAGAAGGATGTAAGTTTCAGCATTGTTAACTTTTCTGATAGAAGTGATCTGAAATATGAAGCAAAATCCACCTAATTGTTCTGACACCTGTGATTCAAACTTTCAAGGAAGATATAGATTTCAGCATTGTCTGACATAAATGAAAATGAAGCAATTCTAAAATAACTCGAATAAAAACATTTTACCTCACCACATGAGAAATACTTTACCAGTGAACTATCTTGGAACTTCATTGGGAAGATTTTATCAATTTTATCACGATTTATACGAATAACACTTGGATATTTCATTCAATGTCATGCTGATTTCTGGTTTTATTCAATTGGTCCAAAAAAGTTGGAACTACACCAAAGTTTGGATTTGATTTCACTTGCAACCAGCTGATTTAGGTACATAAAATTATTCATACTAGCCAAATGTTTTCTGGCAAGTTAAAGATGCATGTGACTGTTGACTTGTACATTTCCTGTGTAAAATGATTTTAAATAAAACTTGCTGTCCATTTAATTGCAGCCACACATTGTTATATTGAACTACCATTCTAACACTAGCAAAGACAATAAAAGCTCTCCATTAATTGAAATACTCAGTGACATCTATGTAACCTCTGCTTACTTTGGTTCATACGTTTGACTAGTTCCCTCTCCTTATCATACTTCCTATTCAACAGGAAGTTAGCAGCCAATTTTTTAAATCTTGTTTTACACAGAATATGGTGGTTATTAATTATTATAATGTACAATATCTTCTTTCACAATAGCAGTAAAAAGGAACACTAACAAACTTAAAAGTACACATATTAATTAATCACAAACAAATTAATGACCATATATTTGCTTGCATGGCAACTAAAATGGAAAAAAAAAAAAATAGTAGCTACAAATTTCCACTGAAGCCTACCCAAGTTTCCATCAGAATTATTTCACACAAACCCATTATAAATCATATGCTTAAAAAGTTTTAAATTATGGATAATAGAGCATTTTTGAAGAAAAAAAAGTAATACATTTAAAATCATACTAAGAAAAATTAAGGAATATTGTACAACGACATGCAACACTATCTGCAGGATATAGCAGCAGGTATCATTCAGATATAAAACTATGGAAGAAAGATATTGGACTTGGTTATTTCATAATTTTCTATGGTTCTGTAATATTAATACAGATTTTTGTTTTTATAGTTAAACAGTACTTTTCTAATATCATTGTTAAGGAAATTACAATAACTTAGCTCCCTACCTTTGTTGTTGCAATACTGTTCACAAAGCTGACCTGCTGAAACCCATGGACACTAAGTGTCACAGCTATTTCCCATCGATCATTCACGTTATCATAAATAACCTTCAGGGGGTTGCCATCCTCATCCTCCCGTCCCTTTACGTATTGTTCTATATAATCCTTGAAACCTTTAACCTGGGAAATCAATATATATATATATATATGATTATGTATGTACAATGCAGGTGAATTTGAATACTGGTTTTAATGTGTATTCTATATCTTTATTTTCTAAAGCTTTAAGGTAAAGTTAGTATTAACTTAGTTTCACTTAAGTTTTTAATTTTATTAAATTGCATGAATAGAGATCCAAATTAATGGTTAATATATTTCTAACAAACAGTATAACATGCCTTATAGTAACATCCTTTATGTTCTCCATCTCAATGTTTGAATTCCTCTTGTTGAATACACACTTTCCAAGGTTTAAGACAAGATAACATAGCATCCAATTCATGAAAATAGGCTCACGACAAGCATTACTTACTTTTGGCAGGGAACATACACATACAATGACATTTATTGCCATTTTCCCTTACTTACTGTTTTGCTTTACACTCTACACTTGCTGGGTCACACTGACACTAGAAAATTGTGTTAATAAAATGTTTTTCTAGCAGGAAAAATTTGACACTCCTCAGAAACCACACAGTCTGGCAAAGACAACTAATAAACGTAAACAACTTAGTGACTGACTGAATTCACTAAACTTCTGAACAGCTTGATCATATAAAACTAAAGAATACACCATGATATAAACTTTATAGAATACCTTGATTTTATAATTTTAAGTGATTTGTTGAGCTTCAATAGCTCTTTAAGGCAAAATTCAAATTCAAGGATTTTCCAGGACAACCATAAAACCTAAGGCATCTTTGGTGCAAACATTGATAGTTTTTGTTTTACTACTGGTAAAGTGGTCTCAAGATCCTTGAGGGTTACATGTCTGGCACAGAGTTTCCCTCCCACTAGCTTAAGACTATGAAAACTATCATTATTTTTAAAAAAATGTTCTGTTTGATTTAATAATCACAAAATATGTATCTAAATATATAACATACTGGAAGTCTTTTCCCATTCAGAATGACTTTTACACCTCTTGATGTTCCAGCAATATCAAATGCTCGTCGAGACAATAATGAAATAAGATCTTTGTCCAGTGCTTCCATTTTAAACTTAGCAAGATCTGGGTGAAATGTGATGCACGTGAAGTCTTCTCCACTGAAAGGCTTAACCTTGGCATCTGTTGTTTTTGTCATATTATCCGTCCATATCTGTATAACAGAAAACAAGAAACATTACAAGATCTACATACACACACATTTAAGATGTATTCACTTGCAAGTGTTGGTCTTTCTAGTTTTAATGTTTTTAACTATAAAAAAGTGCATTCACTTCCTTTAGACTAAAAAACCTTCTCTGTAGATGTTGCACCAATACAAAAATGTGCACTTTTCCAAGACTAACTGCGGTGTAAGACTCTTGTTGGGTTTTATTTCCCAACATTTATGAGCTAAAAATGTTACATTTAAAGAAACATGTTTTGCAAACCAAACATATTTTTCATGATAGAACTTGCATTAATGTATTATGCTCTCTTATGTTAATTAATTAAAAGACAACAATGACAATTACCTGTTTAAATGACTTGCCACTCTCCTTTGAGGCAGTCTCTACAATGAATTTTGTGCTAAATATGTTGCACAATTTAGCACCATACCCATTTCGTCCACCTGTTACAGATAAAAAGTTTAACATAGTTTTAACACAAACTAGTAGCAAAGAAAAAAAACAAGAGCTCCAAGAGATATTAACACAAACTAGAATGAATACATACAATTATCAGTTACAAGGGTATATATTGCATACATCCAAGATTCCCATAACATTATATAGTTTCATCAAAAGCTTATAAGTTCATAATTGTAGACCACGGTCAACAAGTGATTTACAGATTCGAAAACTGTGTACGTAACATCAACCAAATTTAATCTTTTATAGTTCTAAGGTCAAACCACTTACAAGTTGAAGTAAACTTAACAGCTCATGTCTTCCATTGTATAAAGCTAGTATTTTTCAAGAATCATAGGGAAAACAAATGAAATTCCAAAAATTAGGCATCTGAAACTGAAGTTGTAAACCTAAATGTTGACTGACCACACCCATACCGGAAGAACAAACACAAAAATATATAAAAAAGGATAAATGACAGAATAAAATGTGACAAAAAAGGCAATTTTAATATTTTTGTCAACATTACTTTTTGGTCGATTGGGAAACAATACACATTTTCTTTCTTAAGGGTTTGTTTTTTTACACATAAGCACACTTCAGTTCTTGAGCTTGTATACCTTTTGAAATCAAATGAGACAAATAAATATGTTTCTAAAATAGTAAAAAAATCCGACCTGTAACTTTCTTTTCCTCATCGTTGTAGTTAGACGATGTCAACAAGTGTCCAAAGATCAAGGTTGGAACATACATTTTTTCATCCTTGTGTTCAACAACTGGTATGCCCTTACCATTGTTCCAAATGCTGATTTTGTTATTTTCTCTATAACAGAAGGAATTTGCATAATCAAGATCTTAAACTAAGTATCAAATGCAACTTTTCACGGATTTACTATCATATATCTATTTTAATATTGATGTTTGTTTAAGTTAAATGTATACGTAGAAACGTACATAACTTATACTGTTAAATCTGTATTGCGAAATTCCTGCCTATTCACTAAAATTATAGAAAATTCTTGAGTTTAATTATCAAAAATATATGTGTACAGGTAAACACTGATGTATCGTATATATATATTGTTGCACAAGTTGAAATTTCGAGAAGCTCTCCTCATGCCTATAAATATAATTAATGCGACACGCCAAAAGACAGTATATATTATCGGTTTGCTATAACTGTTATCATGCTTAATAATCAGTAACTTCCGATATTTGACCAGGAATGTTTATAAATTTTGATTTTTAAAAACCATTTAGCTTCAGCAGATTCATATCGGACATTAGTATTTTTACAAAAACATTATATAACTTCAGCAGTGGAGAACTCAGTGTGTGGCCAGTGAAGAACACAGAGCTAGCTAGCTAGCTCCCTCCCTGCTAAGTGAATTGTATCTACATCGACTCAAAATTAATTCACTCATCATGAACCCTCAATAAGATATCAAGGAAGTTCCATACCAGATAGAAGACAAATTATTGTTTGTAAGTTTATAAAACTTTTGTACATAGATCATTATTTGTAATAACTGTTATTGTTTGTATGTTAAAATATATTTGTATTAAAAAACTGTGTATAAATCTTGTTGGCAAGTATCATAAATTGGTTACATAACAACATTTATTTAATTTCTAAATCTTAATCATCATTTAACTCGGTTTCAGGCTATTAAAAATTATAATATGTTATGTAATAAATTGTAATACCTAACAAACTGTAAATGCACCCCACCCCAACCAGATCCTCAAAGTTAAAAAAGGTCTTTCATTCCCCAGATCTCTCAAGGCACTGGCCTTTTTTTTACCAATTCAATTTAAAACTTTTAGAATATACCGTAATTCAGTCCTCTCATGAGACTGAATATGCTGAACAATCCATAAAAACATAGCTGACTAGTTTTTAAACAAAACTCTGAGTGTAATTCTTTCAAGATGTAAAAGTAAAAACATACTTGCCTCTATATGAAATCAAGTTTTAAGTAGTGCTTCAACATTAAAAGCTCAAGCCAAAAACCAATAGATAATAATGATTTACTAAACCCTGTTGCTATAATAGTAAAAAGGAAACTATACAATTCATAGCCTTTTTATCAGGAACCAGTTATAAAGACTAAGAAAATTATAAACCTCATCTTTAATTATCATTATCACAATTTGAAAGAAAAATGTATGTAGTTTAAGCCATTTCCTCGTAGCGCAACAGTTACTGCGCTTTTGAATTTTACTTTGCAAAATAGGAACTTTATACAGGTGGGGGAAGGGTTATATCACATCATTATAAGTCAGCATATTTATTTTTTTGTGTTGTTTTCTTTTTTCTCTCAAACAGTTTTATATTTAAAAACTAAACATTAGATTCCAGTTTAAACTTTAAAAATTTTGAAGGGAAACAAAAAGGTATTTTCACTTTCTTTTACCTGTTACAACAATTTCCTTCAGAAAGCTTTGAAAAAAAATCACTGGTTTATTGTCAGTTGATAAAAACAGTTGAATGTACTTAAAGAAAACTAACCATAAGGTCACAGATGAATTAAAACTCTGTGAAAATTTGTTAAAAACTTCCATTAAAATTAATTCAAGTTAATTCAAAAATAAAATAAAGACAGCTTACGGATCAATTTCAATCTTAATACAGTCCATCTTTTTGTCTCTTTGTTTATTGTCTGCTGCATTCACTGAAGAATAAATACATCTATATTACTTTTAGTTACAATAGATTGAAAGATTTAGTATAACTAAAACAAACCAATGAAAAGCACAGTAACATCTACACCATGAATGGAACATTAAATATTGAGTATTAGTGTTTTCTCTGCAATGATCCAATTAAAAGGTTAAAATAGATACCTATCTTGATAAAAATCTGTATTTGTTAAATAACAAATTTTTATACAACAAAAAGAAGCTATTTAACCTGAAATAGATAATTTACTACAAAATATTTATTGGTTAAAATAAACAAAGAACACCAGTAAATGATTGTTCTTAAAAAGAGCTTACCCAAGATTTCATCAAAAACTTTATAAAGACCTGGCACAAACGTTATTTCTCTGTGAACCATCCCACCAGCTTCTTCATCATAAACCCACATTGGCTAATAAAGAAAAAAAATGTTAGTAAACTTTATTCACATCTATAATGAAACATCAAAAACTGAAACCTTTGTTATACACTACTGCATTATGTTCTGGTGTTCCTTGTCATTACATACATAAAATGCAAACCTGCTGGAGAAAACATGTTTAGATTAGCTGCACAAAAATTGAATAGTGAGCTACAAACAGCTCCCTTTTTCTTTGGATGTTATTCAAATCATAACAATAAAATGTACTATTTTATAAAATAACAACTTCACTGGAACGTTTTACAAGACTGTAGGTTAGTATTTGAAACTCACAAAAGGGCAAGAATTTTTGTTTTTCAAACACACACATCAAATAAAATATTTAAAATTTTTATAGCAGCAAATTCATACAAATATCAAATAATAAAAAAAAGATATATTTGCAGACACTAAATTATCTGTAGAAAGTTCATCTGAAATGTCAAACTATTCCATTCTGTAGTTTTGTTTTACAGTACAATAACACCATATGACGGGTAAGTTAAATCAATGCATCTGGGCACTTGAGAGTTTAAATTTCCAAATAAAATAATCGGTTGAACTTAAGAGGAAAAGAAATTATATCTTACAAAAGAAAACAAATATCAGAATTATCTGAAAACTATGTCTTGTTACTAAAGATGTTCACACACTGTGAGTAAAATGTCTATAAGCAAAACGCAGATCTACGATAGTTTCACACCAAGTCTTAACTCTTACTCTTTTAAGGTGAAAACAAGTCTGCTTTGACCAGACAGAATAAAGTATCTGGAGGCATCTCTGCTCCAATAATGCAAGTGACATTTGTAAAGTAGTCTCACACACGGCAAGATAGGATATAGTACAACTATTCAATAAAACACTAGATAGCCTTTATTATGGTGAGAACACCTTTTTACAAGCTTATAAAGCATGATTATTATACTTATTATAAGACATGAGATTAGTATTAGGCTTATTATATGTTTAAACATTACATTCTTTATCTAGTTTCTTATGGATTTTCAAGAATTAGAAGAGTGTATAATAATAGTATTCCAAACACACTAAGTTTGTCATATCTTTTTTCTCAATCTAGAGCTCTTCAGCCAGGCTAAGATATAACAAACACAGTAATAGTCAGAACACTATTTATATAAGCCATTTGTTTCAACAACAGTTATTATGGTGTAAATGCCTTTTACAAGTTGGTGAAGCATGAGTATATAGTGTTGTTGGAATACTATTGATACACCCTTCTAATTCATGAAAACCTCTAAGGTACCAGATAAAGAATTTAGAGTTTAAAAATATAATAAGCATAATACTAATGTCTAATTACAAATATATTAATAATCCTGTCTGTTGGTCAAATCTCTTACAGAATGTAAACACACAATCTCAATCTAATTTACTATGTTCCAACTCAGAAGCCTTGAACATTTTTATGAAATATGTACTGTAGGAGAGTGAGGGATGTGGTACCTGCAAATACATTTACTTACCTTCTACACCACAACAGAAGTAATAGTATTAATTAAAAGTTAAGTCATAATCTTCATTACTTTAAGTTTAAGATAGAAATATCACTTGTGGGCTGAGTCATGTTTTGTGTTTATCTTCTACACTCCTTAAACAACTAAAATGTTTGAAAAACAATACTTATAAACAGATAATAAGACTGCAAACTATTACCTGAGTTAAGGGTTCAGTAGAGCCTATGTATGTGTCTGGCCGGAGCAGAATGTGCTCCAGTTGCGATTTCTTTTGATAAATTCTTTCTACAGACAATCTTTTGTTGCCCTTTTTGGAACCAGCAGTTGTCAGAAGATTTTCATCTTCCACTATGTCTATATTATTTTGATCCTCAGCTTGTTTCAATGGCACCTCTTTAGTTTGCTTTGCAGTCATGTTAGCAAAAAGATCCTGAAATTTAACAAATAAAGTATATATCATGACATTAAAATAACACATTGCAACTGATGACAGGCCTTCTGTCACTACATTCACAAAAATCAACCTACCACAGCATTCTATCGAAATTTAATGTAGCCCTTCACATATTGATTACTTTTGATCTTATGACAATTTATGTTTTCATATTACAATGAAACCTTTGACACATTGGAAAGTTAATGCCTTCACATAGAAATCATAACACTTATATTTGTCAAACTGTTTGGCATTCATTTCTCTCACCTGATTTTCAGAGTATTATGAAAAATGTTCATATGTAATTGGTGATTTGATTACAAATAGTTCTCAATAACAAAAGTTACTTTTTTGTGCAATATATCAGAAAAATATGCCATTTTACATTTCATCACTTCCAAATATTTTTTTAAAAACAGATGCCAATTCCTTGGATAAAACATAACTAATTTTTTGATGGTTTTATTTTTGTATTGCCTCTAAAAGTACAACCCATCCTCATAAAATTCATTTTTAGATGGGTACTAAATATGCAGGTAATTTGTACAAACACTAAACTAACATGCATCACATCAGGTTCTTTCTAGATATGGTTAAACCAGAATTGAAATCTAAGTTATATTTTGCTTCATATGAAACTTTTTCTTAGGTTACGAGATCAGCTTGTGTTCCATAATGTACTTAAACAAAACACGTTTCACATGAGGCTCACTTCTCTAATACTGGACCTGAATCACAACTGCCTTTGTTTACAATACTTAGATGTAAACTACAAAATTTTCTTTCTAATTTTTCCCAAACAACCTATTTTATCATATTGTGGAGTTCTAATCTAGCAAGCTGCAGGATTAGTGAAATTTGTTAATGGATTAAAAATTAGGCTCATTAACTACATTCAACTAGCTGATCATTCTTGCATGAGACTAATATTTATTTTCAATTTGCTTTTTCTTAAAAGACATTTTCAAACTATGCTTCATTTATAATGATACACATCTTGAGGTACAACAATTTGGAATTAAGTTATTTTCTAATCCTATACATGAAAATGTTACATATATGCTACATAGTACAAAACCTACAACAAGCTAAAAACAGAATGTCATTCTGTGGGTTTCTCTTTAAATGATTTCATGTGACTACAATGTTAAAACTAAGTAAACTAATTTTTGTTGAAAATAATTGTTTAGAATTCATGAGGTAAAACCAGCAAACATTCCTTTCACCATGTGATAAATATATAATTCAGTAAGAGATTCAAACCAAACCACATTTACTATTTGGCAAGAAAACTTGTGATGATAGATGACCTCTTTGCAGAGATTAAAATAATTGATAAAATAGAAATCAAAATATTATAAGATACATGAATATCAAAATCACTGTAATGTAAAAATTTGTTAATTATAGATGTTTCAGAATTTTTTTTCTAATTCCATCATCAAAAAGGTCACAAGTATGAAAAAACATCACTCACATCGGAAAATTTTTTGATATAGATGGAAGTTTATAAAAACATACGCAACTGATGTTCATAGGTAATCAAATTAATCACTTAGCTCCACTCATGCATGTTGTGTTATAACACATCAACTTAAGGTAATTTTACATACTAAATTAACACATCTAAAAAATTACCAATCAGCCCTGTCGTAAGAAGTTTATATTTTAAGCAGGCTGGGAATGTAATTTCCTCAAAATTACCTGAACCAAAATTAAGGAGTGACAGCAGTGTCTTCAGCACTTGATTGTTTAAAACTTTATAATTGCTTAATGGGATTTTAACCAGAATTTCGGAAGTCTTACATATTTGAGGAAAATACTAAAAACATTTTTTGCCAAATGTAATTATTATTTAATATATTACGTGAAACATTATTGTTATTGAAATTTAAAGGGCTCCATGTGGGGAATTTTTCCTTTTACTTTAGAAATATAGATATTCATAAATCTAAACACCACTAATGAAAAAATCTGACACAAAGTAGCATGATTTATTTAGAGCTTCAAAGTTAAGAATGTACTGATAAATTTCAAAACTTTCTAAACATACAAAAGAAGACATAATTAAATATACAGGCAAATAAATTTAGATTTATGAGCAGTGATTGTTTCTTAGACCATGAATTAAAAATAGCCAGTTTTCAATATTTATATTTTTAGAACTCATTTTCCACAATCTTTCAGGATTTCAAAGATGGCTTAAACGATTTCAAACAGTTGTAACTTTAATAGCCTGTATTTACATTCTTCATAACATAAAAGCATAGTTTTGGAGTAACTTATTATAAGTATAAAATTTCAGTACACATTGTAACATTCTAGTCTGAAATATAACTTCTTGTTATAAGCATATCTTCTTTTTTGTATTCCTCCTGACTTCCAACAAACATTCATACTTAAATATGTGAATAGTATAGTTAGATAATCAACAACAGGAAAAAATGTTTACATCACAGAATTACCTAACAGTAAAATAAAGGATGACAAAATTCTGTATAAAAATAAAAAAACAACAAAGGAATTAATAAAGCTTTTACTAAAGCTAAGGGGATGTATGTAAATCACAGCTCAAAATATAAAGTTTGACTTGTTTATTTAAACAAGATCACAATGTCTTGACACTCAACTGTTATCATCGTCAGGTAAACTATTCTATATGGTTACAACTCATTATGAATATAGATTATAATCTAAGGCAGTGCTTCTCAACCTTTTCCAATATCATTCACCCTTACAAGTTTTTCACATCTCACTCACCCCAGTTCAGAAAAGGACAAAAAAAAAACAAGAGACTAATTTAGAATGCAAAATTCTGTATTATGACTTAAACATGCAAACTATAATGAGTACAGCATAAAATAAATAAAAATTAAATGTATTTATCAAACTACAACTAGAATAAATAATAACTAATGACTTTTTGCTCTACAATTCCATCATAGTGAGGAGTGATGGAGGTTTCAAGAGCTCCCTGCATGGTGTTGTGATAATAAACACAAGACAGAATGATTTACTATGCATAATATGCTTGAAAAATTGTTTAAATTTGTTTTCAAACAATCATTTAGAAAGGGCCCTGGAACTAGGGTATAATTGATAATACCCATTTACCACGATTCTGATCTTATTATCCCTTGGGTGAACCATTCACCAAGTTGAGAAGCACTGATCTAAAGATTATTCAAGTTATTAACAAGACTGTGCTTATATTTTCAAGGCTTCTTTCAAAAATAATTGTAACATTTGAAAAAGCAAACCAAAAGGAAGTACCCTATTATCTAAAAGTAAAAAGATTTCATGATATTTTTAACAACTTTAGATTTATGTACAAATTTGAGAAAATAACTTTAATTGGCATAAGTAGCACCACCTAATACTGGTTTACCATATATACTTGTGTAATAGTCAAAACACTGTAATCAGTTTTTTAAGCAATAATTTAGGGATCGACTTTTACACAAGTAATACTTCCGAGAGGTTGAAATGCATGATCAGTAAGAGTCCACAAAATGAAATAAAATACAATAAACAAAAAGGTAATTTTTATTTTTATTACAAAAAAGGTAAACATGAAAAAGGACATATCTTAATAACAGAATAATCCGTTTTTCAGATAAACATTACATATCTATTAACCAGTAATATTAGCACCCTTATCTTAGAGTACCTTAGCTCGTGCATAGTGTTATTCAAGAGCATAATGTGAGCTGTATATTCGCCAATGATTTATGACCTACAATGGCACAACAAATGGTTAGACATGGTTCTAATGGCAATAAAACAATAAAATTTAAGTATAAATATATGTGTACTGTTGCAATTTTAAAGCTATTTTAGTTATAGTATTAAAACTATGTACAAGTAAAAAATGGTCATGTGGACAGTTTCTGGGTCCGAGTTCATATTGGTATATATTTAAGTTTTAATTTGTTTTCACAAGTTTTCAGTATAAAGTGTGACCTGACCTGCAGTGAGTAGTTACTGGAAAAACTAGGTTGACTTTTACAAAAGATATATGAAAAATTAAGATTTTTTGGTCAATAATCATGGGTCAACTATTGCACGAGTACATATGGTACCTAGTTTATTAATTCTGACTAGAAATTCTACAAGTGAAAGAACAGAGATTTGGAAAGTCTGATCATAATAATAGGATTCTCTCATTAATCACTTAGATCCTTTCACTCTACAGTACTATTAAAGGTCTCTTCTTATAGTTTTGATATGTCTTTAATCAAGTTTGCTTTTCCAACATTTGCATTTCACATTTAAATGTCCATTACACAACTCCACAATGGCAACAATTATAAACATCTGAACCAAGTTATTTTATGAAACATTGAAAGTCTGATGCAGGTAAAACAAAAATATTTTCATAACTCACATTTTAAAAAGAAATACCAGTGTAAACTGTGTAGTATTTGTAGTCAGATACTGCTTCCTAACTTTTTGTGGAAATACAATATATGTGCTGGTTAGACCACATATGGATTTGTGTGCTTAATTTTGGTTACTTTAAGAAAGGATTTTGAGTTTTTGGACAGTTACGAGAACAACTACCAAAATGTTTAAGTTATTACTGCAGGAGAAGGGATTGAAAAGACATGATTGTTTTTTTTTTGAAGGATTAGAAATTATAATTCCATTTTTTTCATAAAGAAATTATGTAGAGTAAAACTAAATGGTCATAAGTTTAAAATATGAAAAATCAGGGTTATACATGACTCCAGATTAACTTAAGGTAGTGATACTTATCAAATAGTAATAATAATAAAGTGGTGAAATTTGGCCTCAGCCTTAGGTGTGATAAAACATGCTACATTGAATGAAGTTAAGAGTAGATTGGTTGAGTGGTTTAGCTCAAGGCTGGATATAAAAAAAAAGAGCTTTCTATGTAAGAATGTATCCGATTGAAGTATTCAGGGATATTAATGAAACAGATTTTATTGATGTATCGTCATTAGTCATATTTAATGGTGATAGTGGTAGGCCAAAGGGCCACAAATATAAATTTTGAAAGTAGAGGATTAGGTCTAAGAGTTATCTTCAGATTAAACAATTCTATTTTCTAATAGAATGAATTGCTTTTGGATGTGGTGGATGCAGTAAATTTAATGAAGCTTAAAGGCTCAATGGATATTTATAATTATATAATCAGGGATGGAGAGAGTTGAGACTTTTTAATTTGGTTGGGAGAGCATTGATGGACCAATACTAATAAATGAGCCCCTTACTATCCCCTAAATGTTAAATGTACTGGATAAGGTGGCAGTAGAATACGGAGTAACTTTGATGAGCAAATAGGTCTTGTTTGTTATTCTCTGGAAATAAAGTAAAGAATTTAGATATATCTGCATACTGACAATATGAATATAAATTCAACCACTCTGACTAAATACAACATTAAAAGCCATCCTTCATGGGATGATGATAATCTCATACTCATAATAAAGTTGTTGTTTTTTGTCAACTAGCTCTACCATTAGTACTAATAATATTAATAGTAGGGGTAATCTATAAGCCTTTACAGTATCAGCATTACTATTATTAGTATTATATAACTTACAAAATACTCAGCAACATTTCACATTTTTTTTATAAATAGATAAACCCCAAAATATGATTATACACTTAAGGATATCATAAGTCATAGAACTGAAAATTTAATTTACAAAGTTTATATTCAAGTTCAATTATCATCATTACCACTAGGGACTACCACTGTACCAGTTTCAAAGGTATGAACACTCACTGACTCCATTAGCATCAGTAATAATATTACAAATGATTATTACTAATCCTAGTAATAGTAGTATTACTACTACTGGTACTGTGTAGTTGAGCTAGGTAAGTCACAGTAAGTAACACATTGAAATTTAAAAATATTTGGGCTACTGATACTACTAGTGACAGTGATAATACTGTGGCATAGCTTTTGTCAAGTTTGTTAAGAATAAGGACTTATGAAGTAATTAGTGAATGGCCGGGCTAAGGGTAAACCCCCTAATAGTACTAAACTAAAAGTAAGGTTAATAATAATAATTAATATTAATAAGTATAATTACCAAGCCTAACATTAAGAACACAAACTGAATATGTGAAACTTGAAAAAAATTAAGTCAGCTACAACTTACACTGAGGTTACAAGCTGCAGTTTGTGATACTAATATTAACAAATCACACCTTTGTTAATGTTAGTCTAGTAATAGTACTAGTATAAGTAGTAAAGTAAAGTGAAATTCACACAAGTTTTTATCGGTTGTACATAGTAAAACTTTGATTATTTTATTCACAACGCTTAACCAGGTTTACCTGGCATCATCAGGTGAAATACAAGAACATATTTACTGACAGTAACACTAAATTGACATTAGATTAGGTTGATCTTACCATTAGAGGACTTTTCCCAGTGTTTCCTAATTTGCTTGATTTGCTCATTTTTCTCTTTGTCCTTCCAAACTTGACCCCAAATCTAATAAGATTGCAAACAATAATTGCTATCAAGCGCGCCTAAAGTTTTAAATAATAATATGAAATGATATTTTTATTCAGTGTAACCACTCTTCACTTTAAGTTTAACGTGTCTTGTCAAATCTAGTACTAGTATAAATCCTTAACTGATCGGATCCGTTATTCCACTAGTGGTCTGAGTTGGTTATTTCAATTAAACCTAACCGCCAAAATACAATTCAACCAATCACAAAGCACAGTCTACAGTGAGTTAACGTTCAAACGATGTCACCCAATAATAACGACATATAAAATCTAGCGTCCTCTATACATTGGGATTTTGTTTCATTTAATAATATAATTGTTGCATGAATTTCTGAAAATTGCACTCAAATAAAATTAAATAAAAAAATATACCAAACACATACTATGGACATATTTCTCTTAAATATGTAATTGTTTAGTTTTATATTGCAAGTCACACATTTTGAACATTATACAAACAACTAGCAACCCCCAGGAGCACAGCGGTTAGTCTGCGATTTTCAGCACTAGAAACCGGATTTCGATACCCGTGGAGCATAGCACAGATAGACTATTATGTAACTTTGTGCTTAAATTCAAACATACAAACAGCAACTAGCAAATGGAACTTAGTATCAAATTTATGCGTGCTTTTATATCAAGAAATATCTTAACATACGAACAACAAAGGGGCATGTTTTCTGAAATTTTCATGAGACATGTGTGTCCCAACGGATACTTATGTTGGGTTACATGTATCCCAGAAACTATTTATGGAAGCATGTTATATACACATTCTGGGGTGGAAGTAACGCAAGAACATCTTATAATCAAAGTTTTGTTTGTCTAATTATGAAAAAAGTGTTAATTACTCTTACAATATTTTACTGATTTATAGAAAAACATATTTTGAAGAAGCTGTTGTCACAGTCTAAAAATAAAATAAAATGAGAACATTCAAGTGATACTCACTGTTATGAGATATGAATGCCTTAACACTTTGTAAAATGTTACAATAGCTGAAAGAAAACAGAATAATCAAGAATATGTTTTTTGTGTTCGTGTGTATGTGACAAACACTTCACGTGTGATATATGGTAAAACATGTTTTTTAAAGTGGGACCTAACACATCTTACAAATTGTCGTTGTCAATTTCTTTTCTTTTTTTTTTTGCGCTCATCTAGTGTACTTTCTTTTGATCTGTTCCTTAACAGGAAGGTGGTCCTCAACATTTTTCATGTATTGGTCTTTTTTTTAAATCTCTTTCTCTTCATACTTGATCTCTTTCTCCAAAGCAATCATGCACTCTGTTAACTCCTCAAGAAACTTAAGGAAAGACTGATTCCTATGTTTCACAGACGTTTACCACTGAAAACATTCGTAACTTGTACAAAGCGTTTTCAACCATTTAGTAGATTTCCTGTAATGCTCATAGAGGCTTGCTATTTGGTGTGCTAGACCAATAACTTCCATGAATCCATTGTAAAACATAGTAGCTTCTGAGTATGGAACGTCAGCCTTGGTACCATCTTTCAACTTACGTTTTGCCATTGATATCATATTTGTGTAACAGTTACTCAAAACCCATCACCTCTTTTGTGTCTTACCATTTGACAGCAACGGTACAAGACATTTTCTCAATGAACACTGCCTCATCCCGTTGCTATTTCTCATTCAGTTTTGGAAAAGTTTTCCTTGACTCGGTATGTACCCGCAATAGATCATATCACACTATGTAGTTAGTGTTGCTGGAATATGTAAGTTCAACATTGCAACCTAACTATGAAATTTGTCATAAGCATTCCATTAGTCCTCTTGTGTCACACAGATACTCTGCAGTTAAAATTTATTTTTTTTCCACGATTTTATCCTTAGAATGCCTCAAAAATTGAACTGGAAAAGTAATTGCTGAAACAGTCTGATGGTAGCGATAGCGAAGACTAACCAGAGTAACGCCGATAGTAACTCTGACTACCACGACTGTGAAAATCAAGAATCTACCTCAGAAACTTCTACGAACAGTGATGAAAGAAAGATGTTTACATCCAAAGGCTCGCATAACAATAGAGCTCAAAAGTGGTGGCGGATGCAGCTGATGATTTTGAAGTTAATGCTTCTATTGATGATGCCTAGAGGAATAATAATGTTATCTGGTCAAGGTTCCTGCTAATTTCAAGCCAAAGAAGTCAATCCTAGCTACCAAGGACTGTTTAGTTTTTGCGGAAATAACAGGTTCATCGTCAGAGTTTGACATGTTAATGAAAGCTTACTCATCTAGATAGCAAAATGCATCAACAGATGGGTAGAAATCCTTGAAAGAACAACTGGTACACAGGTTCCTAAAACAGATGTTTGTGAAATTATGGTTGTCTTTCGGTGCTTATTTATCATGTACTACAACCGAGTATCTAGCGAAAGAAATAAAAAGACGTAAATCCAATGTTAACGTTACACAAATTAAACGACTAGCGAAGGGCGGTGTCTTGGTAAAGTGCGCTAACCCCAAAGATCTCAATACCCTCTTGCAAGAATGTCCCAAAGATGCTTTCCAATCGGGAAACGTAAAATATACCTACTCGGCAACAATCCCCAAGCTAAGGCCTTTGTTATCAGAGGCATACACTGTAACATAGACACGGAAGAGGTTAAAGGGGCATTGACCGACATTAACATTCTATAAAATAAAATAAAAAGTTGAAAAAAATATCTCCTAACGAACACAATCACAAACAAACTTGATAAAAGTATACTATAAAAAACATACACAATATACTAGAACAAATCCACAAGGGTATCATGTTTTGGTACCAAAGAAATCGTGTAGAAGAAGCGAAAATGCCAGCGATCATAGTAATATACATGTTTTGCTTGTGGTTTAAACCATAATGTAAAATAACGTTCTAAAACACACAAACAACTAAAATGTATAATTATAATGAAAATCAAAGTGCAAACTATAAAGTTAGCACAAAATACAAATCTATTAAACCAAACATAATAAATATAAGAAGCAACACATAAGCACAACAGGTACGAAAGGACGACGACAGACAAAACACACCACACATAGAAACAAATGTACAGCTAATACTACCTATAACGAAGATACTTCTTCCCACACCCAAAAACTCAGAAATATCAAAAACACACACAATAGTAGTCTTCAATGAAACAACAAAGAAACAACTTCAATCAAAAACATGATATATGAATTCGTCTTAGAAATCAGCAACCACGAACAAAATGAAGATTTTATCCCATAATGATAAAAATAGCAAAGAAACACCTTACAGTGATATCGCCGCTAATATTGCTCTCCGAAAAATAACATAGATATATACCTGCTACAAAGAATTGATTGCGATCCACAATCATATTTACATAATAATAGGAGACATGAACAGCATAAGTTAAATATTCGGATGTGCTATGACTACAGCTAACGACAGAAAGTTACCAAAATTCATAAAAGATACCAATAGCATCTTACTCAATGACAATACTCCGGCATATACCTGTTATACGTAAAATAGCAATGATACAGTCTTGGTCAAAATGTTTGCATATTATATAATAAGTAAGATCATTATTATTAAGATGGAACACAAATACACTTAACGCTGTCAAACTGAGAAATCCATGTTATGTTAAACATCAACATGTCTAATTTGCATAATGAGACAGGTTCTATGGATATCTTGAATGATTTATTAGACCAGCAAACAATTTTCTGAGACACCTGTAGAAAGATGTGTAATTCAGCATTTCACCTATTGTAACAAAACCTTGCCAAAACATATATAATGACAAAATATAACATCAAATTATTATAAATAGCGCCTGTAACTTTATATCAGCTCATATTAAACATTCAGAACTTGGTTGGTCATCCTCGTACTCTAATAATCTCCATAAGACGATTTGGCATGCTGTCGGCGAGATTATTGATGTAGTCCGCCGTGATTTAATCCCAACTTGTCACTAGAAGACGCTGAAATTCAGCTACAGTAGCTGGATTAGGGTCTTGTTTAGCAATTTTCCAGCTTAGTTCTGCCCAACATTTCTCAATGGGATTACAATCTGGAGACTTTGCTGGCCATGAC
>NW_013665685.1:686598-695407 GCF_000517525.1 Limulus polyphemus
CTTAGTTCTCGACCCAACTATTTCTCTAATGGGTTACAATCTGGAGACTTTGCTGGCCATGACAGTTTTGTAACGTCCTCCTGTTCGAGACAATCCTCTACAATACATGCACTGTGGGCAGTGGTATTGTCAACCTAGAACACAAAGTTACTGCCAAACCTTACTCTTGCATATGGCAGAAATATCGTCTCCATGTAATGCCTGTAGGAGGCGCCATTGACGTTTCCCTGGAAGAGCAGTTTTTCTACCATGATGAATAGCTGCCCAAAGTAATACTGTACCACCTCCTGTCTGTTCCCTGTGGAAAAAAAGTCTTCCTTCATCTGTTCTCCAGGCAAATGACGAACACAAATTCTACCATCAGCTTTAACAAGCCGGAAACAGGACTCACCTGAAAAGATGACATGTCGCCAGTGTCTTAACTGTAAGGTGGCATGTTTGACGAATTAAGCTGTCAGATCTCATGATTGAAGGTCCATTCAGTGGCATATTTAGGTAGGGGCTAGAGGGGGCTCAGCCCCAGGGCCTATGGTCTTAATGGGGCCCACCAAAAGTGATTCATTTCCGATCAATCAATTTCTATGTACAATTACATGGGATGTACGGCCCACAAAAACTATTAGCCCCTTGGTCCCACACAACCTTAAATCCTCCACTGGATCCATTAGTAACGTTCTGAGCATCGTTTCGCAATCAGTTTCAATATTAGTTTAATTAACATTATTTGCTAACATTTTTATATTTATTTTTCATTATGAGGATTATTTTGCATTGTTGGTTTAGTATGTGAATTTAGGGTTAAGCTAAATCCCCTAAGTTATCCGCTATATAACTTCTGGCACGTGACGAGGCGTGACTTTACACCAGGTGCAGAGAAATAGTCTGATCTGTTGATCTGTTTCGAAAAAATATTATACCAAAAGCACACCCTTTTATACAAAACAGATGTGTATGCGTGTTCTGATAAACAAATAATCAAAAAACCTTATACAGATCACAATAACAACTCATACATAATTGCACAGATGGACACTAACTCAGACTGAGCAGGAGTCGAGCTTTACTCAGTGACAGAATTATTGAATCAGTTTACTTGCGGCAACCAACAACAGTGGAGTAGAAACGGAGGAGGGGGAGCACTGCATATTTTTTACCCTGTAAATATTTCCCCAAAACAATTATTTTTCAGAGAGAGAGGGAAACGTCGACCTCGTGTTGTCTCTGGAATTAAGTAAAAACAGTAATTTCTTTGATGCATGGAAGCCATACCGCTCACCAACCGTCATCGAGCACTTATAAATTGTGGAGACAAGTGAGTTTGCTTCAGGGCATGTCACACCAGGCAACTGGTTCCCCTCCCCCTCACTGCTAAACATCTTCCTACTCCACTGAAACCTAAAGCTCCTCTGGGAAATATGTTCAAAGAGACTTTCGGTGTAAGGTAGTGAGGACTTGAAAAAAGGTTTGTTTACTAGGATAACAATATTGTGGCATGATCTTGACCTAAAAGAGGTATGCCAGAGGTAGTCATTATTTATGAATTTCTGCATCACGATCACTCGTTTGGCCAGGAGGAATCACGTTTGTTATAAACTGATGAGTCTTCCAAATATTTTTTAAATATAAATGAAGAATATATTAAGTAGTACACATAGTATTTCATAGATTAAAGAATAGGAGCTGCATTTCCAACTAAAGCCCTCCAGTGGCACAGCGGTATATCTGCGGAACTACAACGCTAGAAATAGGGTTTCGATACCCATGGTGGGCAGAGCACAGATAGTCCATTGTGTAGCTTTGTGCTTAATTACAAACGAACAAACATTCCAACTAAAAAAAGTACTAAGCATGTTTGCGTTTAGCACCTTTCTAACAATCGGGTAAAAACAGACACACTCAATAATAGTTCACGCTTTAAACACTAGATGCCCTCAAATATTGGCGTGTTTATACTATTATGAGAGACTTCTGATGTCATTTTTGCCATACTTAATAAGCAACGACTTCTTTCACTCAAACCAGTTTTGACACAAAGATTTGTTTCGTGCTCTTTTCACAGTTTAAGGCATATAAACAAAATAGAACAACTATTTATTTTCTTTTAAATAAAATAATAGCTAATGTGTTCACATGTTGAATGGTTTTATACGAACCGTTTCTGGAGACGACGTTTCGGACTTTGTGCTGCGTTATTCATTAGATCTGAGAGTTAATTAGGAAAGTACCTTCAACACCAGACAGAAGGCAGGAGCAGTCCATAATAAACCAATCAATAGTTACTTTTTTTTAGAAACACTTTCATGCCAGGTACGAGCGTGGCCTAGTGGTTAGCGTGGCGGACTGTGAACTCGTTATAAAATTGACAGTCAAATACAATTATTTTATTAGAGTAACCCAAGAGTTATTGGTGAGTTGTGTTGACTACCTGCCATCCCTCTATTCTGTCACTTCCAAAAGAATGGCTGGCACAGGTAGCCCTTGTGAATATTTTACGAATATCCTCATCACTTTTGACGCAATACAGGGGTGTTTATCACGCAATTTTGTTTTTCTATCTAGAGATTTGTAGGCTTGCTGAAATTATTCAATTTTTAGCTTGTGCATCTGGCTTTGACCACTGACTCTTTTATCTTATTGTGTAAGCATCCGTGGAAGACTTATTTAAGAAATGCTTCTGTATTTTTGAGAGCAATGTTAGTTTGAGCTCTTGAGTGCGTGATGACGTAATGGCTTCATTCAGTTTCCTTGTTTTTAATTGGCTACTGTACCGCTGCCTGAAGATGTAAGACAGATCATTGTTTATATGCAGTTTAAATCATTGTTTAATGGCACTTTCTCAAGCTTTTTATTGTTAATGGAATTGAAATAATATTTTAAATACCTTATTTTGTGAGAGGTAGATTTGTCTAGAAGATGGTTGTGGTTAAAGTAAGTAATACTTCAATATTATTATATAACATTCATAATATATTGAGGATAATATTAATAATTTTCTGGTAGGATTTACCTTGATTAAACTAGATAGCCATAACAAACTTAAACAAAATTAACCTATAATAGTGATAGAACTAAGTTCTGAACTTATTTTAATTTTCTTAACATAGGTAGTTGGACAATCATCCTAGATAGTAGGACAACCAGTCAAGATAGCTGTTTATTAAGCCTTATAAGTAAATTACTAACATAAATCATTAGAAAATAACCAGTGATTGTAAGTCTAATATTTACAATTTCGCTGATTTATTTTTCGATCTGATATCTTTTCGAGATGACACCATTACATATTCGACACTGAAGTTGGAAACAAATAATACCTGGTCAGAGAGGAACTAGTGTTAATACACAATAGGGAATAAACTTGTGCTTCGCGTACAATATACATACTAAATCATTTTTTAGGGGGAAAAAATGGATATAGACGGGACTGAATCCTCGACATCCTGCATACGAAGCGCGTGCTGTGCCATATGTGCCAAAGCCCAGAGATTTCTTCCACATATGCAGCATTATTAAATCAAATGCTGTATATATGAGAATGCTATATATTTTAAATAGACAAATCCTTTAAATAATGCTGTTGTGGTATTTAGGTTTAAAGCAAAGAAGTGTAAAACCCAACTGTCTTCATTTGTCGCTATTTCACTAATTTTTCTTTTTCCTTCCATAATGGTATCAACTCTTTTTTCTTTTTTTTTTTACTTTTGCCTAAAGTATTACTATTAGCAAACGTTTGATACATTATCACCAATAACTTCAGGCCTAATTGTCTATTTTTGTGGCATCAATAAGTGTAAAAATTAACTGTCTTCGCTTGTCGCTATTTTATTTATTTTCTTTTTTTCCTTTCATAATTGTATTAACTTTTTTTTCTTTTTCATTTTTTACTATTCTCTAAAGTATTAACAAATCGTGGGATCCAGTACCTATAATTAACGGAAAGAGGGTAATATTTTATTACCCTTGTTCTTCGCGTACGAAGCGTATTTTAAACTTTAGGTTTTATTGTCGATTGGCAGGCGCCTATACTTAGACAGTTGGACGCGAATAATAGTTATAAAATAATGAATTTTTAAGATTGTTGTAGCACAAGGTTTAAAAATCAGTTGTCGTCATGTCTTTCTTTTGTTTTTGTTTTTTGTAAATTTCTTGTATGTACATGTGTCTAAATCGCGTTTGAATATCATCTGAAACTTGTAATTATTTTCTTTCGCGCAATGTGTTAGCTGTATGGGATCGAAAACTAACTAGTAAGGGTAACTGCCGTTTATTTAGCGGATAAACAGCGTACGAAGTCTATTCAAACTTTTTATATAAAAAAACCGTTGTTGGCACAGATTTGTACTCCTGATGATGGTAGCGGAAGCTACAGAAACATGTAACATTTTTTAAATTTTATTGTGTAATGTAAACTTTGTGTTGTCTATATTTTTAAATTAAGTTTATTGCACAATGTTGCCCGATTTATATTTAATATTGGGTGTTATTGTAACAACGTAATTTTAAATTGAAATATAAAATAAAACATCTATTCTCTAATGTACAAAGTGGACAACAGTAAATTCCGATAAAACTAGCTAAGAGATACATCTTTACTAGCCATATAATCAGCTAAACAAATCCCTTCTCCTTTGACACAGCACCCAGAGAAAATAAGCATCCCTATATAATACCTTGCATGAAGTTTCTATAATATTTCCAAGGTGTGCAAGTGATAGTAAAACAATAAAACAAATCCCTTATAACTTAGAGAAATGGTTGAGCAAATGAGCTTTCTATGAGCGTTCCAAGGTAGGGCCCTGAGAGGAAAGTAAAATAAAAATCCATCCTAATTTAGAGAAATGATTTAAATCAGATTTTCATTTTGTAACTTAGAAAAATATACAAAGGTTGATTAATTATAATTCAAATGAGTTTTATTTATATCCAAAGATTAGGTTGACATCTAATAAGTCTCAACTGTACAAACAATCAAAGAAGTAGCTTAAACGTGAAACATTATTCAATTTCGTGATTTTAAGTATTTTTAAGAATATGTAACGCTAAACATTGAAGTCTGAGAATTAATGTTCAAATATTTACTCAAGACAATAGTGTTGGATCTATATTTGTTCAACTTAATGTATACTATAATTTGGCTTGTGTCAGTATGTCTTACTTGTCCGTGACGAAAATTTTCCAACTGCCCTTTAATGGTGTTTAATAAGTGTTTGTTATTTTTATTGAACTTGTTGTCTCTTTTGATTTCTTTCACGTAAATTTCTTTGAGTATTTAAACAAGTAGTTTTTATAATAATGGATATAAATAAAGCTTTTTTTTTTCAATATTTCGTTGTTAGCCCGGAAATTTGTACTTTGTACATTACTTACCTCCTAAAGTTACTGAGTCCTGGTTTTAGATGATCATTCGTTAAAAACGTTTGTATTTAGATCTCATTCTTATAGCACACCCAACTGGTAGTGAACTGAGAAACCTTGAATTTATAGTTCACTTAGCCATGCCCAGTCCATTTTAAACATAAGAAGGTTTTTAAAAAATATCACTTGAGAAATGAATTGTATAATATTTAATAAATTCATGCAGTTGCTAACTATATGATGTAATTATCATTAAAGTAGCAACTGTGCCATGACTAAAGATCAGAAAACATCATTCACATAGAGATAAGATATACTTGTGAATAAAGAGCAATGTTTCAATAAAGGAAAACATATTGGTAAGGAGCAGTGTTCCAGTTGTTACGACAGCGGAAGTCACGTGACGCTGGTAACACGTGATGAATTTCTCGAATGATCAGGAATTATCGGGGAAGACCGAATTTGTTCAGGACGCCCTCTTTTTTAGTATATAAGCCTGGTGGCGAAAGCCTATGGGATTGAATGAAGAGAGATTTGGGTACTTTACGATTCTGTTTCGAGCTAGTGTGTGTTTTGTTATCGAGATTGTGAATTGTTGTGATTTATAGCGTGTATTATAAAAATAGTTAATTTAAAGTGACGAGAAATTACTGTGTACTAAAAGTTTGTATCGAGAAAGAATAAATTGGTTTAAACCAGAAAGGACTTGTATCGCCGAAGTTCCTCGGAAAGAATTTCTACCGGAAATTAACAAACAAGCAGATAGGCAACACAGTAAAGGAAGAAACGCTTGTGAATAAAGAGCATTGTTGCAGCAAAGAAAGGTATTTTAAATATTTTGTTCAAATTAGAAAAAGAAAAGCTTTCTCAACAAGTTTAGTATTCATTATTTTATATTCCATTTAAATGAATCGAAATTTCATCCCATCCAGAATATCAAGACATTGGGGTGAAAGTAAAGGAAGATATACTTGTTAATTAGGAACAATTTATCAGTAATGAAAGATTTAATTGCGAATAAAATGCATTGTTTCAGTAAAAGAAGATATCCTTGTGAAATAGGAGCATTGTTGCAATAAAGGAAAGTATTATAATATTTTTTTTTTTCAAATTAGAAAAAGAAAAGCTTTCTTAACCAGTTTAGTATTTATTATTTTATGTTCCATTTATAACAATCGAAATTTCATTACATCTAGAAGATTAAGACATTGGGGTGAAAAAACAAAACAAACTACATGAGGCCATAAGTCATTGGTCATTTACATCAATATTACAGATAATCTATGTTTACAGCGAAACAAAGTTGATATTATACATATTTTTAAATTAGGTATTGTTATCATAATGGTAGGTAAGCAGGACGTCAAGATTAATTGTTTTTAAAGTGAAAACGATTTGTAAAGAGACTAATGATAATATTTGTGAAATATCTGATTTATGTTTAGTTCCGAAACTGATGACTGACCATTAAAGCACATTTCTCTCCAGATATTAAATTGATAAAAAAGAATGATGGGTACTTGACTTTTAATCTAATGGTATACTTATAAGACACACATGAGGTCAATATTCTCGACTCCCAAAGCAAACAAGGTACGTTTCTGTATAATTATTTTCCCCTTTTCATTGGAGACCATTCTCCGAAGCCTTCGTCAAACACGTCTTCGTCGAAACCGCGTGAATCAATCTCCGGAAATTTTCGTCGTAGTCGTACATCTGAATCGGTGTCCAAGTAAGTGTTGTAACGGGCAGCATTAGTGAATGGTAAGTTCCTGAACAACGAAGCTGTTGGCCGTTGACGAACAAAAGCATCGAAAATAAGATTTCTGTTGTCTCCTACGGCCATAGGGTGTTGATGATTACCCATGGAATTTCTGAGAATGGCTATCATCTTATTTTTTGTCAACTTTTCTATTGGAACCCCTGCGTTACGACTTTTGTATCCGAATGGAACAATTTTTCCACTGGAACCAAAATACCACAAATGATCCGGAAATGTTAGTTCTTGCAGTGCCACCTCTCTCTGTGATCTGTGAGCATTAGAATGAGGAAAGTATATAAGCCACAGGCAAAGCCCAAACGCTGAAGACACACTTCTTGACATTTCCTGTAAGGAAAAACAACACTGGGTTTAGACAGCGAATCCAATGAAAAACAAAGACACTGAAATATACTGATTAATACATCTTAATTTGAATATTTTAAACAATCATTATTCTCTATGATGACGAAGTATCATGTGGCTTTGTTTTACAAAGAGGTAATTTTAAAGCGTTGATTGAGCTTATGCATGTTTGCACTCATGATAAAAAAAAGGACTAAACGAAACTTTTGAAACAGCTTTCATGTATCAGAAAACGAAATTTTAATGACTAACAATGAAACAAGCCGTTCCGTTTCGGTCTCAACACTATTCTTTCTTAAGGTCTGAATTCTGTCTCTTTTTGATAAATTCCAATCACAACGAACTTTAACTGTTAATTTATTTTGACACAAAACGTTTAATGTGTTTGTTACCATAAGCAAAAAAAGTAGCAAAACGTTTATTGTGTTTGTACCATAAGCAAAAAAGTAGCATATATGGTAACAAACACACTAAATGTTTTGCTACTTTTTTTGCTTATGGTAACAAACACACTAAACGTTTTGCTACTTTTTTTGCTTATGGTAACAAACACACTAAACGTTTTGCTAATGGTAACAAATACGCTAAACGTTTTGCTACTTTTTTGCTAATGGTAACAAACACACTAAACGTTCTGCTACTTTTTTGCTTATGGTAACTAACACACTAAATGATATGCTACTTTTTATGCTTATGGTAACAAACTCAATAAACGTTTTGCTACTTTTTTGTTTCCGTTTAGTGTGTTTGTTACCATTAGCAAAACGTTTAGTGTGTTTGTTACCATTAGCAAAACGTTTAGTGTGTTTGTTACCATAAGCAAAAAAAGTAGCAAAGCGTTTAGTGTGTTTGTTACCATTAGCAAAAAAAATAGAAAAATGTTTAGTGTGTTTGTTACCATTAGCAAAAAAAAAAAAAGCAGCAAAACGTTTAGTGTGTTTGTTACCACAAGCAAAGAAAGTAGCAAAGCGTTTAGCGTATTTGTTACCATTAGCAAAACGTTTAGTGTGTTTGTTACCATAAGCAAAAAAAGTAGCAAAGCGTTTAGTGTGTTTGTTACCATTAGCAAAAAAAATAGAAAAATGTTTAGTGTGTTTGTTACCATTAGCAAAAAAAAAAAAAAAGCACCAAAACGTTTAGTGTGTTTGTTACCACAAGCAAAGAAAGTAGCAAAGCGTTTAGTGTGTTTGTTACCATTAGCAAAAAAAATAGAAAAATGTTTAGTGTGTTTGTTACCATTAGCAAAAAAAAAAAAAAGCAGCAAAACGTTTAGTGTGTTTGTTACCACAAGCAAAGAAAGTAGCAAAGCGTTTAGTGTGTTTAAATTCG
>NW_013665685.1:696019-697976 GCF_000517525.1 Limulus polyphemus
CATCAGGTACTCCCTGATGATGACAAAACCTTGTCGAAACGTTGTACATTTGCTGTCATGTTAAACTTATATTAAAGTTTTTCTTCATTACCCATTTAAGCCGTCTCCAGCCATTATATGTTTAGTGTGTTTGTTACCATTAGCAAAAAAGTAGCATATCATTTCGAATATTCCATTGAATTAATTGTAACTTTGCAAGATAGAAACGGTTTGTTTGTTTTGAATTTTGAGGAAAGCTACACGAAGGCTACCTGCGTTAACCATCCCTAATTTTGAAGTGATAGACCATAGGAAATTCGGCTAGTTAACACCACCCACTGCCAACTCTTGAGCTACTCTTTACCAACGAATTGTGGGATTGACAGCCACATTATGACGCCGCCATGGCTGAAAGGGCGAGCATATTCGGGTATGGAATTCGATCCCGTGACCCTTAGATTAGGAGCCGAATGTTCTAACTTGCATCTATATGCGTATAATTACTGTATCTAAGTATAAATTTTGTTGAAAATGTTTTTTGCTACGCAAAAATATAAACTTCAAAAGTAGTACTCCCATTACCTTGTGTTTAAAATTTCAGAGTAATATATAATAATAACCAAAATAATTATAATTTATTGAAATTTATACAGACTCTCTCCTTAAACAACTAAATAACAAGAAAACGTGCTAAGTTGACTGGAGAGAAGGACAACTTTAGTAAGTATAACGATGAACATATCTAGATAACTGAATAGTATGACAACATACCTAGATAACTGGATAATAGGACAACGTACCTAAACAACTGGATAACGGGAAAACGTACCTAGACAACTGGATAATGGGAAAACGTACCTAGACAACTGGATAATGGGAAAACGTACCTAGATAACAGGATAATAGAAGAACGTACCTAGATAACAGGATAATAGAAGAACGTACCTAGATAACAGGATAATAGAAGAACGTACCTAGATAACTGAACAGTAGAACAACTTACATAGATAACAGGATAATAGAACAACTTATCAAGACCACTGGATAATGGGACAACGTACCTAGATAACATGATAATAGGAGAACGTACCTAGATAACAGGATAATAGAAGAACGTACCTAGATAACAGGATAATAGAAGAACGTACCTAGATAACTGAACAGTAGAATAACTTACACAGATAACAGGATAATAGAACAACTTATCTAGACCACTGGATAATGGGACAACGTACCTAGACAAGTGGATAATGGGAAAACATACCTAGATAACAGGGTAATAGGAGAACGTACCTAAATAACAGGATAATAGGAGAACGTACCTAGATAACAGGATAATAAGAGAACGTACCTAGATAACTAAACAGTAGGATAAATTAGACACCTTGATAGTAGAACAACTTACATAGATAACAGGATAATAGGACAACGTACCTAGACAACTGGATAATGGATAGTAGGATAACCAGACTATAAAACTGTATGGTAGGATAACCATTCTAGATAGCTAGGTAGCTGGACAATCATCCTAGATAGTTAGATAGTAGGACAACCAGTCAAGATAACTGGATAATCGTATAACCTGCTTTCATAACTAGATAACAGGATAACTATTCTAGATAGCCAGGTAGTTGGACAATCATCCTAGATAGTTAGATAGTAGGACAACCAGTCAAGATAACTGGATAATCGTATTAACCTGCTTTCATAACTAGATAACAGGATAACCATTCTAGATAGCTAGGTAGTTGGACAATCATCCTAGATAGTTAGATAGTAGGACAACCAGTCAAGATAACTGGATAATCGTATAACCTGCTTTCATAACTAGATAACAGGATAACCATTCTAGATAGCTAGGTAGTTGGACAATCATCCTAGATAGTTAGATAGTAGGACAACCAGTCAAGATAACTGGATAATCGTATAACCTGCTTTCATAACTAGATAACAGGATAACCATTCTAGATAGCTAGGT